>NW_026998985.1:0-3255 GCF_035044405.1 Drosophila montana | reverse complement strand
TTGGAGCGGTGGAGGCCTTTGATTACTATGCGGTAGGGCTTCTCCTCCTGCAGCTGGTATGAGTAGAACTCAATTTTGTGTTCATCCAATATCTGTATGATGGCCCTGTATGTGGGCACATCATTGACTAGGAGTCGCATAGTCCTACCTAGGTTGGATTTGATGGTCAAGTTATCCGCTACTTCGGATAGTAGGAGCCACACGTCGTTGATGTCGTCGATGCGATTTTGGACGTCAGTATCCATGTCTTCGACGTTATCTGGTGGGGCCAAGAGTGCATATCTATTGGAAGCATAAGTGCCATCTGGACTGGTGTCAGATTTGTTCAGTTTTCGCCGCGCGGCAGCTGGGGTCCTGCTGTCTGAGACTTTGCGCCTATCATTTGTTTTTTTCGCCTGTGCTTGAATCATTCGAGCCGCAGCTGCGGCGTGCGAATTGGGTTTGATGACATCTATCATACGCACTAGGGCGTCAACTTCTCTATTTTCACTAGCACTAGCATGTGGCCTGCTGCCGGAGTCTTCGCATTCCATTAGAGGGTAGGAAGGGGAGACTGAAGTACTTCTTCCAGACATCAGCGCGGAGAATTTAATAGCAGCTGTTGCTAAGCGGCTGTTATGCATTGAGGTGCTCGGCGGCGTAGCGGCGTCAGCATTTAGTTGGCCTACCTCATTAGTTGGAGACGGCCCCTTGTTATTTATTGTGGGTGCATTACTGTTGTCAGCACTCACTGGAATTTTTGCTCTATTGGCATTGCCGCTGGTCGGGTGCATGTCAGCACGGCAACGCAGCCGACTTGCTCAATTTGTGACCACCTTATTTTGTGTTTGATTTGGTTTCGATCCACCTAAAACAAATTGCTTTGTCAGCAATTAGTTTTGTTTTAATTTTTTTCGTTTTTGTGAAATTATTGGTGCTTTGCACTCTTTGTGCAGAGTTGAAATAGCCGCTTTGGGCGCGCACTCGAGTTTTGGTTTTTAATTGTTTTCCGCGAACACGTCCGTTCACCTTAAACACCAAAAAGTGACTTTTCCATGTTAGTGAATTTGCCTGCCTGCATGATAAGTTTTGCCTTATCTATAGCGCAGTTCTTAGTCATGGCATTTACTGCTTGTGCTGTGCTACATTTGGTGGCTAAATCTGAATTTAAGCCATCATTAATATAATCACCAGCTAGAGCTTTTGTCAGTTGCTCAACCTCTTGCTGGCAGTTTTGTTCTTCTGATGTAGGTTTAGGAGTTTGGCTGATAGTACTTCAACTGATTCTTCTTTTACCGTTCTTGATAATTTTGCGAAGATTTCGACGATTGTTTTTTCATCGCTTATCAAGTTTCGTGCATGGCCTTTTAGTTTTGTCTTGATTAGACTGACAGCTGTTGCTTCATGATCTTCTTTTAGTGAGTCTATAAGACACAAAGCATCTTTAAAGCTTTGTAAGTTTTCTGGCTTTCCATCAAACTCTGGTAAGTGTTTATGAGAGGAGAGATCAAAAAGAAATTGTATTTTTTTTTTATTTTGATATTTTATCTAAGTCGTTTGCAAATCTCATATATTTTTTCTTTAGGCACCTATTGTGCACTTTGTAAAATTAAAAAATAAAGGCTAATACACATTAGCTCTACAATAATTATAAGTAGAATTGTTATTACTTTTAAGTCTGGTGTTTCCACCTCGACTTTATTAATGATATTGGCGTAGAGTCCACCATCTTTGTTTCTATGAGGCCCATTTTGGCCCAAGAAAATTTATGTGTGAAAGTTAGTAATGTCTCCGTTTTGGATGATAATCTTTTTACTTATATAAATTTACAATCTCCTACCTACTTTTTCGTATAGCTTTACAGGCTATACTGCTAATCAGGCAGAAATGGTTCCGCTCAATTTAACAATTTTGTTTTAAATTTAATTATATTATAATTAGAGATAATTTTAACAGGTAGGTTGGTCGAGTTGTTGTCTTCACGGACCCTCGTTTAGCTCCTTCGTTGGTGCAAGCCCCCTCTCGCTCTTGTCTCAATGGCACAGCTTGTTGCGCTGGCAGTACCGGTGCTGGTCTTCCTTAGTTGGCAAGTATACTTGCAATGTATGCTGTAGAGTGGTTCCTCGCAGTCCCTCATCCTTGGGATCTGAGACGGTGTTGGTTTTATTAATTGTTTCTTGCTTATGTGACTGATGGAGTGCTGAGTTGCGTCAATGAAGTTCTTTACTATCAAGCTAGATTTTAAAATATCGAATTCTGCCTGTAACTTTTGGGCTGTTGCCCAAGCAGGTGATGGTGAATTTGTGAATAATAGCCACTTAATGTGGGCTATTCTTTTATTCATTTTTGATTTCTGTCCGCCCCTGTGTTGTCCCATTGACGCACTCTACTCACTAAGGGATTTGTAGGTTTCCGGTCCACGATCTTCGTCATCTGCCTCCAGGCGGGGATTTATTTATCCTCTTGTCTTTTTGTTCTACTGCCTCCAGGCAGGGAATCGTGATCATGTCACGGTCGCCATGTGGAATTAGGAGAAGTGTCCGAAGTTGTGTTTTAGTAATTCAGTTTAAATAACACGAAACACGTTTATTGCATTGGCATCAGTTTATTCGAATGTTCTTTAGATCGTTCTTAAAAGTTAGCTAAGCCTAAGGCTACATGTGTATATTTATGCTGTTATCGGTTAACAGCTACTAAGAGTGGGTGGTATGTGCATGCATTGGAGGGTATATATATGGTACTCTTGGTAAGCACTACATAAGCTTAGCCTGGGATATGCGCCGTTAGCTAAACGGCCAGCTAGAGTACTAGCGGTCCGCGCTGCGTAATATGAGGCTAAGTCAATAAACTCAATTGGCTCTGCGCTTTTGGCTTTATGTTTGTTATTGTATGCAACAAAGTGTCGCATTATTATTTAATGCATATACACAATACAATATAGACATACTATACAATCATTTAAACAATATTGCAGAGAGTATCTTACTCTCGAAATTAAAAATCCTCCCTAAATTTATATTAACTAACGAAGAAGCTTAGAAAATAACAAAAATCATAGAAATGCAAAACATCAAAATACAATCAGTAGACCACTTGTTTATTTATTTTTTATTTATTATTTATAACACTTGTACAGGCTATTAACTTTAAAAACAACTCAACAAGACCAAACTATCACATTCCTAATATATATACCTATATTAAGCAATGAAGGATTTAAAATGCACCGCATCATACCATTAACCATAAACGAAACACAGTTCATAATAACACCTT
>NW_026998984.1:0-4912 GCF_035044405.1 Drosophila montana | reverse complement strand
TACAAAAGGAAGCGGGGAAAACATTTAAATTTTTAATGGACACTGGGGCCTAAAAAAATTACATTAAACCTTGTAAAGAATTAAAAGAGGTAGTTTTTTAAAGAAAGTGTCGAGTATCTCGGATTTGTCGTAACAGGAGAGGGTGCAAAAACTGACCCCTAAAAGGTAAGAGCCATACAAGAGTATGCTGAGCAGAAGAATTTGTTCGCGGTAAGGTCCTTTTTAGGACTCGCCAGCTATTACAGATGCTTTGTAAATGACTTTGCATCCATAGCGAAGCCGTTGTCCAATATTTTAAAAGGAGAAAATGGCTCCGTCAGCAAGCACCGATCGAGAAAATTTTCGATTGAACTAAACGAGGCGCAAAGGCACTCATTTGAGAAGTTAAGTAACATTTTGGCGTCGGAAGACGTCATGTTACTTTACCCTGACTTTAAGGCGACGTTTGATTTAACAACAGACTCCTCAAGTCATGGCATAGGGGTAGTTCTCTCTCAAACGGTCGTTCGATAACAATGATCTCTAGGACTCTAAAAGATAAGGAAATCAACTATGCGACAAACAAACGAGAATTACTTGCGATTGTCTGGGCCTTGGGAAAACTCCACCACCAACCACTTCGGAAAGAAACCTAAATGCCAAGATAAAGCGTTGGAAGGCGATCATAGACGAACAACGCTAGAGCCTATTACAAGCCTGGCATAGAGAACCACGTCGTTGACGCACTATCACGACAAGATTTAAATGCTCTAGAAAGTCAGTCCGCAACATCTGGGAGGCGACAATACACAGCGAGGCATCGCTGTCATATACGATAGAGTGATTTTCAAGACCAAAATGCGCCACCTAATCAGCTTCACAAACAAAAAGGCGTTATTCGACGTCTTAAATGAGGTAGTAAGCCCAGATGTTGTAAATGCCTTACACTGCAGTTTACATGTACTGGCACAAATTCAGAATGAATTGGTGATAGCATTCCCAGCCACCAAGTTCAGACATTATAAGAATCTCGTTGCAGACATTCGTTGTTGACTTCCGATATCTAAAGTAGCCACCGTCAAGAAGACTCTTCCCCGACTTGAGTTGTGGGCGGCTCACCTTCTCTCAGATCTTTGACATCGAATCAGAAATCTTATAAAGTTACCGATTGAACGGATGGTTCTTTGGTCTGATTATGAACTCCCGCTTCATTGGATTCTGTCACATCCATTGTTTTTGGCACTATTTGAAAAGTGGATTGTTTACAACAATGTAATGCGCTAGAGATCGTGATCTAAAACGGATGAAGCAGCACTTCTCAGGCCCATAGTCACCAATTAAAGGTTATATTGTCTGTTTGGTGGGATTTCAAGGATATCGTTTATGTTGAGCTTTTGCCCGACAATATCACTATTAAGTCTGAAGTGTATTGTGATCATCTGGACAAATTGAGTGATTCACTCAAACAGAAGAGGCCAGAAGTGATCCATAGATAAGGTGTAGTGTTCCACCAGTATAATGCGAGACCTCTTACAAGTTTCATGAGTCGCCAAAAGCTTTTGCAGCTTGAATGGGATGTGCTTCCACACCAGCCATATTCTCCTTATTGGCACCTTCGGACTATTACTTGTTCCGAATTCTGCAAAATTTTTTGGATGGGAGAACCTTCACCTCAAATCTGGACGTCAAAAACCACATGGACCAGTTTTTTGCCTGCAAGGCTCAACAATTGTATAATCGTGGAATCAATCTCTTGCCCGTCTATAAAAAAGTTTAAACAATTAATAATAATTAATAAAAAAAATTAAAAAAAAACGAGAAGTGAAAGTCACCAACATTATGACGATGGAAATATCGGAACAACATCTAAGCCAGGCCCTCTCACAACTGAGACAGGTGCCAATTTTTGACGGTTCAACGAAAACTCTTCACGTTTTTATAAAAACGATCGACTCCTTCTTACACTTTAATCCAACCCGAGATGTCAGACAACACAGCACCCTATGTGAAGCCATCGATCTACGAGTCGCCGGAGATGCTCAGAGAACAAAGTGCATAGACCATTTTAACTCCTTCGACGCCTATACAACACAAACTACCAGGGAAACTACGTAAGTTCATCGAGGATCTGGAAAATAAATCTTTTGTAATATTGAATAAGTTACAGTTTCCAAATTAACCATAGTAATAGGACACTTTATACTAATACTGTCTATTATTATACTATCAAAGGTTTATACGAAAACAGCATAACTGATAGACCTAAAACTAATAAAGCTCAAGGCAATCATAAGAACAATCGTAAGAACATGGGAAATCATCAGCAAAATGCTAACCCAGTGTTCATGCCGCAAAGTATGCTGAAGTATGCTGCTGAGCACAAGAAAGACCTTCTTATTATTAAAAGTGACAATACACAAATACAAACACTACGCAATTGTGGAGACTGAAAGGAAAAATCACCCCCCACATTTTCATGGTCCTTCGAGCTGGATTTAACATTTCATCCCCCCAACTTGTCAGCTTGAACCCGGTGGTTCATTTTGTCTCCACACTACATACACAGCTAAGTACTGCTCCATATTTTTTTAAACACAAAGAAAGAGAAAAAAAAACTCTCGCCAAAAATTGTATGTGTTTTTCCACAACAGTATATATAATAAATGAAATAATAAATAAATATTATTTTACTACTTTTGTCCAAATTGCTGCACATGCACATTTGCTGCTGTACAGTGATAAAAAACCACGTCCAATCTAATTAGCACTCGAAAAAAATTATTGTATGTTAGTGCCCTCCAAATTAATGAATCAGAACATCAAGAAAAAACAAGTATTATCAAAACAGCACAGTGACCTCCCGCTCACTATATGTTGGGTCCTATAAACTGAGACGAACCAACAAAATACAACTATTACGGGCATTACTTGCAGTTAAATTTGCCGCATTGGTTTATTTCGTTATTTTTTTAATGAAACAATAAAAAAATGAACTCTAAAACTATAAACAAAGTGAAGTCCAACACAGGGTGACAAGGTACCCGTTGCAAGGCACTCGTTACACTTGGGTCGTGACAAATTATTTGTAATCGAACAAAAATGTATTCATGTCGCATCCACATCCACATCCGCGTTGGAAGACTTATTAAATTACATACATATATATAAAATGTTTGTTTGTTTTTTTTTAATTTCCTTCATTTATTAATATAATTTTTATTATATATTTGTGCATGCAATTTTCCGAAATAATCTCATTTGATTAATTGAAAACAAAACAAAAAATATCCTTTATATTTGTCTTTTTTGATTCTGTTTGTCGTTGGTCTTTTTTAAATATAAAAAAAAAATTTAGACCACCTCATCCAAATTCGACCGGTTCCATGGTTCCAAATAATTTCATTCAATTAATTTAAATAAATATATATTTTTTATTTGTTTTTTCTGTTTGTAATTGGTCGCCTTTATCTGCTTGTGCATCGCGCTCTCGCAAATTTTTGCTGTTGCTTTTCGCTCCAAACAATTTGTTTGTGTACTGTACGAACAGTCCTTTTTTGAGCGTTTACTTGCTCTAGTTTTGTGCACCGTGTTTCGTTTTGCTCTGCGCTCTCGCAACTTCTGCTTATCTTTTAACGCTGGTAGAAATTATGTCGTGCTGTAAGAAACCTTGCACGTTCAAGCGGGCTGATGATTCTGCACTGCCGCAATTTGTTAATTGCTGGCTGTGTGCAGGTCTCACTGGGCGTGATTGCGATAAGATCGCTGCAATTGCCAAGAAGGGCTGCGGCGGCTTTCGTTGGTCGTGCCCAGAATGCATCGACAAGCAAATTGATTTCTCCAGAATGTATAATTCTGTGAGATATCAATTCTTATGTAAAAGGTGATATCTTCCACTTGTATAGTATTATAAGTGTTCCACTTATAATTGTTTCAAACTGATAGATGAAGGCACGTCAGTGCTGTTTTGCGTTGTTCATAAGAATGATTTTATTCAGAGTCAGTATAATTCACTTATGGATACATGTATATACTTATGCTATTGGTTAACAGCTACAAAGAGAGGGAGAGTGATTAGCTTGGATATGCCTGTGTTAGTGAGCGTATATATGTTGCTCATGGAATGCGGTCAGCGGAGCGTGGGATATGCAGCGTTAGCATAAACGGTCAGCTAGAGAGGCTAGTGAACCGCGCTGCGTAATATAAGCCAGAGCCAATATATAAATTGGCTCCTGGCTTGTTTTATGTATAATTGTTATTGTATGCAACAAAGTGCCGCATACTTTATATTTGTATATAAGGTGTTCTTTTAAGGCATATACACACTACATCTCCTCTTTTTAGAGAAATAACGTAATATAATGTAGTTATATTTTATTGTTGTATTAATTTTTTTTTTTTGAAAGTGTAAAATATTAAAAAAAATATCAAAATTGGTTTATGAAAATACATATATATTTTGAAATTTAAAATGTAAAAATGTAAAAGTATTACTCAATTTAATAATAAAGAATAATAAAAATAATAATATGAATTTATTAATATAATAAAAATAATAATATGAATATTCTTATTCATGGCCACACTAAAATTATTATAAAGTAAACATTTTTAACCTATCCTTATGAACTTTCTGTTTTTTACCTTTTTTATCTTTTATTGTAACGTTATCTCTATCTTCTATTCCTATTACGTCATAGGAGACTAAATAAACTAATTAAATCGATAACTTTAGCTCTTTTATATGCTAACTTGCACCTATATTTTGATCCCTTAGCGTAATCATCTATACTATATAGAGGCTTAATGTGCTTATTTACACTATTAAATGCCTTGTTAATATTAGCTTTCTTACTAAAAATTAGTTCAAAGGGACAGTAGTCATGCGTTGTGGATGCTGTTGTAATAAAACAAAATACAAAGGATGTAGCATACA
>NW_026998983.1:0-3724 GCF_035044405.1 Drosophila montana | reverse complement strand
TACATATGTTGCTCATGGAATGCGGTCAGCGGAGCGTGGGATATGCAGCGTTACCATTAACGGTCAGCTAGAGAGGCTAGTGAACCGTGCTGTGTAATATGAGCCAGAACCAATAAATAAAGTGGCTTTGGGGTTGTTTAATGTATAATTCTTATTGTATGCAACAAAGTGCCGCATACTTTATATGGAGTTCTTTTAAGGCATATACACACTACACTTAAAACTAAATAACGTGGCTAAGCAGCACTCGAGTAGTTTTGACTCGGGTTTTGAGTTGCTTAGCAAATAAAAATTCGAGTCTCCAACCAATCGCCGGTTGGAGCCTCAATTTTTGCAGTTGCCCTCTCCGTCTGTCCAGACACCTATGCCTCTTTTGTCCCTGCCTAGCAACTTGGATTTATCTCCAATGATGTCATTATCACCTTCTCCGAGCGACTGATCAAATATTACCCCTGTTTTATCCCCTGTAATAGTTCCATTAATCCCCGTACTGAACATGTCCCAGTTAGCCAAACTGCCTCAGCCACCTCAGCTCCTGGCCGCAAAGGTAGTCCTGCGCGCAATCTTGCCCAGATTGTTAAAAACAATCATGGTGCCTCCTTGGCCCCACCAAATCCTGTTTTCCCTGCAGCCCCATCAGCTCCTACTTTAACTGCTGTTACACCACCTCTGAGTCATTGGCAGCTTTTATAGCTAGCAAATCTTCTGCTGGCGTGTCAATTACCAAATTTAATTTCTCCACTCCTCGTGAAATATTATCATTCAAAATAAATGTTTCACATGATATGTTTCCAATCATTTGTGATCCCAAATTTTGGCCTCCACACATGATTGTTCACGAGCTCATGCCAAAAAAGAGTAACCAGCCTGTCACCCTTCCAGTCCCTTAAATACAGGGTACCATTTCTGCACCAAAAAACTAACTTCTTGTTCTGACCAAGTCTCTATTCATTATCAGAATGTCAGAGGTCTCATTTCCAAGCTTAAAAATCTTTTCATGGCCAGCACTTCCTTCGATTCGGATATAATCGCATTTTCTGAGACATGGTTAAATTCAACCATATCTGATTTTGAGGTTTTTTCGAATAATTTTATTTTGACTAGAAATTATCGGCCGACTCTAGGTGGTGGGGTATTAATTGCCGTTAAAGCCTCTCTCCAGTCAGAACTTTTCTGTTTTAGTACGCCTACTGACGCGCAGATTGTCTCAGTCAAGGTGTCTTTTCCTATACGGAATATTTGTATTACATGCTCTTATGTTCCTATTTCTTCTGATATTCAAGTTTATATGCAACATATTTCTTGTATTAAAGAAGATTCTTCACACGTGCGTGATAATGACCTATTTATTGTGTTGGGTGATTTTATTTTGCCGAACATCTCTTGGTCATTATTCACTGCCGAATATTATGTAGGGCCCTCAGCACAGCATGACTTTATAGATTGCATGCTTGATCTTTCGTTGTTTCAAATCAATTCAATTTCTAATCATTGGCATAGAACACTTGACCTTGTATTTGTTAACGACTACCTTATTTCTAATGTGTCTAGGTCCCCTCCTTTATCTCTTCCTGAGGATGTATATCATCCTACTTTAGAGACTGCAATGTTCAATTGTAATCCTCTCATTTCGTGCTCATCAGCCAATAAGCCCCGACGTTGCTTATTATTTATGCAACCGATTGGTCTTTCTTATATGACTCGGTTGATATGAATACTGCTATTAACTTTTTTTATAACACCCTAAACTTCCTCTTAGATATGTGTATTCCTAAGTCAATTCCTTCGACTACTTCTTCAAAGCCACCTTGGCTTACTCCCAGATTATAAAATCTAAATATTTTAAAAAGTTTAATAAGTCTGGTTCGTGTACAGACTTGGGTAAATGTTCCATAGCCAAGTCGAACTTCTATCTTCCGAATTCTCAATGCTTTGAGAATTATCTAACTCGTTGCAAAAGGCAATTTGCCCTAAATCCGAGACAGTTCACAATTTTGTAAACTTGAAGCGTAAATCTTCTTTTTTTCTCGGGATGGATAAAGCTAATTTTTTCCAATCAACTTACTCTTCAGTCTGTCCTATTAATAATTCTTACCCTTATACTATTACTTCCTCTAGTTCTATACCTGCTCCTATTATTTCACATTCCTCTCTCTTTTTAGCTATAAATTCTCATCCCTTGTTTATCCATGCTAAAGCTTTTTAATCCATCCCTTGAATATTCTGTCTTTCCATCTCTTTGGAAAGAATCTTATATCAATTATCTCCACAAGAAAGGTGGAAAGTCTGAGATACAAGATTACAGGGCATTGCAAAACTGTCCGCTATTCCTAAATTATTTGAAAAAATAATTACTTCGAATTTGAATTCGAACTGACCTAAGTCAAGAATTCCATTAGTATATAAATCGCTAACATCATATCTTGCAGTAATTTTCTTCCCATGTTTAAAGAAACATAGCATATTTTTTACATGCAAGGTCACTACTTTACGTACCTCGTCATTTTATATGACTTCATATACGTTGGGTTTTGAAGATTTTTCTATAGATTGCATAGGCAATTCTATTTTTTTATTATTTCCTGCGCAGGATTTCTGTCTACTTTAGTGCCTGGTAGTGACTTTCTGGACTTTTATTTGTATGTCTTTTAATTCTTTTATTGTGATACGTGATAATGCATCAGCAACGAAATTGTCTTTGCCCTTGAGATGTTTTACAGTAAAGTCATACTCTTCTAAGTCTAATCTCAATTTTGATATTTGAACTTTTGAACTTGGATTCACCATTGAAAACAAATATGTCAATGGTCTATGATCTGTTTTGATTTTGAAATGTTGACCATATATATATGGTCGAAAATGTGTTATTGCCCAGTGTATTGCTGCCAACTCTTGTTCGGTTGTATTTTTATTGTATTATTTTTATTGAATTTGTTGTATTTAAAATTCGGACAAATGTTTGTTGATTATTGGAAATAGTATTTCCAATGAATATTCCTTTTTCAATTTCTTGATTCGGAAATTCTGGCGAAGCAATATTGATTTGACGGACTACTTCAGAACGAGCTGGAAGTATTGTGGCATTATCACGAGTGTGAATTATTGGTAGTTTTATTGGATAATTTAAATTATTTGGCCGAAGTATTAGAGAATCACATGTTTGTGTGAAATCTAATTGGCAATTATATTTTTTAAAGATATCTATACCAATAATGCCATCGCAAGGTATTGGAAAATCTTGTGCTATATGAAATTCGTGTGGAATGACATATTTTCCTGTAGATAATTCTACTAATACTAAACCTTTAGAAACTAGATATTTGGGTTGATATGTTTGAATTGATATTTTCAAATATATCAACATTTTCTTTTAATAGAGATATGTCTGTACCAGTATCTAGCAATAGCGTAAATGATTTGCCTGTTTTTTTCATTATTTATTTTAATAAAAATACCGAAGTTTAGATTTACTGTGTGTACTTTTGTATTTCTTTGTGAATATCTTAAGGGGCTTGCTGGTTTAGTGTAACTCGGACATTATTGTTGTGGCCTCGATTCGAGTTGCCGCGGCCTCTAGAGTTTCCTCTATTTTGGCCTCGTCCTCTATTATTGTTGTTGTGGTTACGATAACCATTGCCTTTACTGCTTGGACTCTACTGTATTTATTGGCCAACTCGGGCGTTAAACCATCGTTTATAAAAGCTCCTTCTAAAGCTTTTGTTAA
>NW_026998982.1:0-1885 GCF_035044405.1 Drosophila montana | reverse complement strand
CATTTATTACTCAATGGGCAGGATTTAAGCGCAAAAATATATAAAAATCTTGGAGCACAAGTAAAACACGTCGATCACTCTCAACTGAGAACTCTCTCTTGATGTAATAATATGAGCTAGAGTTACCCAACTTAATATGTTGCTTCTAGAATAGTATAAATATACTTATCAAGTTTATTTCATTTTATAGCTTAGCTATTGTCACCTCCCCGTTACCACCACATAGCTATAAATCAAGTTAAAAATCTAACTTGTATTGCCCACTAATTTTACCCACAATTTTTAAGAATACACAAATATTCTGTGGCACAATAAGATGTACTGTCGAAAATTTCTTCAAGATCGGCTAAGAAACACAGAAGTAATTAAATAAAGCATGTTATTGCTGGCCTCGAGTTTAGGGCATTAAGTAATAAAGAGATCTTTATTACTCAATGAGTATACGTGTACAGCGTATACGCTCGCTAGTAACTCGTTAATTCCAATTCAATTTGCATTTAAATTACAAAATTTAAACGATATTTTGATGTTGTTATTGCTTTGTGTGTCCTCTTACTTTACGACCAGCAGGTGGCACCATAAATTGGTGGTGGTCGCCGCAGCAGAGCATTTTTCATAGCGACCATTCACTTAAAAATTTTAATTTAAAATTATATAAACTTTCTGATACGGCACATGAATAGCCAAAACTGATGTTTTAAAAAATTATTTCATTTATGCTTTCACGAAGGAGATTGAATGGCTAAATCTCAATGACCATGTCCAGTGTCGGGCAAAGTTTTCTGCCGATTTTGTTGCAAATTGCTCGACTGTAAAAGAGAGAACCGAAATTGCCGTGTTATTGCCGGTTAGACCTCGAACTTTGCTCACTGGTGTGGACACGAGATGCTGGCCTCTGTTTGCCCTTAAACTAAGGCCACGGCCAGCACGAGGCACGCACCACGCCAATAACAGGCGAACCCACCCTTTGCCGCATCCTATGCGTGCAGACCTTATTATGTTAACTTTGTATGCAGTGCATAAACTATGATAAAAATCGCATATTCTACGCAGTGTTGCCTACCCCATGTTGATGGCCAAATTTTAAATGTCTATAATTAATGTTGGCTGTTAAACTAGTTGTCTGCTTGGCTTTGCTGGCTGGTCTTTGGCTATGGCTTACAACAACTTTGATGGCATATAATTATTAGTTCGTGAAATTTATGGATTCATTTAAGCTAACAAAGTTGCGCCAGCCAGCTCTGATATATATAGAGATCAGCTCTTGGTATCGCTCCACTTATAACTAATTTCGCTGGATTTTATATGAGCTATCAAAAGTGCAGCTGCTTTGAGTTTTAATAAACAACAGAGACAAGAAAAATTCAAGCGATCATAATTTGTTTCAAAGAAATTAAACTGCCAATTAAAAGTTGGATCAATCTCTTTGCGTAACTAATTTATCATTGGTCCTCAATTAGCCAGGTCGTCAAGTTTTCAACAACTTTGTACGAGATAGTCGATGAAAGGTGTATTTTAGGACTGTTTATAAAGAAATGGATTTCAAAATGTTTCGTTGCCAAGATTTTATACCTTGAATTCATAGAAAATATGTAAGAAGGGTATAATGTATTTGTGAAAATGTATGTAACAGGCAGAAGGAAGCATCTCCGACCCCATAAAGCCATTTACGTCTGTCGGTCCGTCCGTTTCTTTGGACCGAGGGTACTCCTAGTATCGCGCAGTACGAGTTTGTTTCTGATGATCGATTTTTCAAGCAATCGATAAAAAACGATATCGAAATCCTGTTTTTTGAACTTATCTCTTAGGCATTGAGCCATTGAGTAATAAAGAGACAGAGGAGGCTTTTGGATCAAAAGCTCTTTTTCGAAACAGTTCACGAGCG
>NW_026998981.1:0-1077 GCF_035044405.1 Drosophila montana | reverse complement strand
TTATTACTCAATGGGAAGTGCGTGACAATTTAATTAAAGTGGTCTACAATTCAACATCGGCTAGTGATAATCTTTCTGACGCCAAGCGTCGGTGTTTAAGTTTTGGGTAATGCTGTTACAGCCTTGCCGGCAACAATAATTTGCAAAATAATAAAACAATTATAGAAAACAAACACAAATTAACTTGTCCAAGGGCAATAAAGTAATGATTTATTGAGTTTAATTTTAATTTTATTAACGACTATTAATTTTATAAATAATATAAAAAGTATTTTGACAATTCAATGCTGTTTAACAAAACGAGAGAAAGAGTTAATATTGGTGATAGTAAAAAATATAAAAATAACAAGTAAGAGGTTCTAGTCGGGAGCTCCTGACTAGGGGATACCCTGAACCCTCTTATTCCAACCCCAAATGCAGCTCGCGCTACACGCTCGTTTGCTTTAGTAGAAATATAAATATCTTAAAAAAATAAAAGTTCAAATTCAAAGCAAACGCGCATGAATGTGTGTGCGTACATGTATGTATACAGAAATTTTTGGAATTTGCCCTTGCTGCTGCACGTTTTTGCAGGCCAAAACACATTTACTTTCATGTTTCTTAACCGATATTGATGAAATTTTCAGTAGTAGATCTTATTGTACTATAAAATATTCGTATACTCTGAAAATGACAATTGAATTTAAATTTTGGCTTAATTAGATAGGCAATACAAGTTAATTTACTAACCTGATTTATAGCTTTATGGTAACAGGGAGGTGGCGATAGCTATAAAATGAAAGATACTTGATATATATACTAACATACAAGCTACATGTCAAGTTTGGTGACTCTAGCTCTTATTATTTGCCGAAATTGCTCAAAAAACAGGATTTCGATATCGATTTTTATCGATTACTTGGAAACGGGGAAAGTTATCGAATATCGGCAATAAACTTAACAGTTAAAATTTCAGTCTCTAGCACTTATAGGTTCTGACATCCTTGCGTTCATACATACAAACGGACGGACGGACGGACAGACAGACGGACATGGCTAGATCGACTCGGCTGTTGACGCTGATCAAGAATATATATA
>NW_026998980.1:0-568 GCF_035044405.1 Drosophila montana | reverse complement strand
AGTGGAGGCCAACCTGAGGATTGGCCTATATTCTTCTGCGCGTTTACGGAAACAACTTTGGCGTACAGCTGTACGAATCTGGAGAATAACCAGCGATTGTTGAAGGCACTCAAAGGCGAAGCTCGTGATACTGTGAAGTCGTTGCTCATACATTCCAGGAATGTAAACAACGTGATGGAACAATTACGTTTCAGATATGGTCGCCCAGAACAACACGCAGTCAGGGACTGCAACGAGTTTAACTTAGCCTCTCCGCTAAAAAGGCACCGGCTTTGTTTCTCGTGCCTACGAGATGGCCACATGGCATGAGTGTGCAAAAGGGCCAACGAATGTCAAGTCAATGGATGCCGGAAGAGGCTTCATCGCCTTTTACATGGTCATGATGCTATGAGTCACAATGCACCGCAGCCAGTTTTTTTTTTTTTTTTTTTAAATAAAACTTAGATTTATTTTAATTTTCCTGTTATTATAAGAACAACTTAAATTAAATTTATTAGAAAATTTACAATACTACTTAGTCTACTATTAAGTCTAATATAAAATTAACAAGGTTACAACGGTGTCACAA
>NW_026998979.1:0-10025 GCF_035044405.1 Drosophila montana | reverse complement strand
TAAAAGGAAAAAAAAATTCGTATTTCGATTTTAAGGCATCTTTGGATCAATATAAAGAGCGAAATATCTGAAATGAGGCTTTTCACTATATATATTTTAGTAAAAAGAAAATAATAAATAAATATATACTAAGAGAAAAAAGAAGCTAATTATTGTATAAAAAAGAGAAGGATTAATATTCAATTATCTCTAAAAAAAAACTAGTAATAATTGGATAAGTAAATTTCCCATTTCGATTTTCAGGTATATTTGGATCGATATAAAGGGCGAAAAGGAAAAAAAGGGACTTTTCAGTATATATATTTTGATTCAAAGGAAAATGGGAAAAATGAGCAAATTAAATTGATATATACCAAGAGAAGAAGAAAGCTAATTTCTTTATGAAAACCAGAAAGATTACTTAGATCAATATAAAGGGCGATAAAGAAAATAGGGGCCTTTTACAATATATATTATAATTAAAAGGAAACAAGAAAAAATTAAATTGATACATACTAAGAGAACAAGAATGCTAATTATTTTATGAAAAAAAGAGAAAGATTAAAATTCAATTATCTCTAAAAAACTAGTCATAATCGGGTAAGAAAATGTCCTATTTCGATTTGAGTCATTCAGGCTTTCATCAATATAAATTTTGATTAAAAGGAAAAAATCTAGAATGAAAATATTAAATTGTTATATACTAAGAGAAGAAAAATACTAATTATTTTAAAAAAAAAAAATCGAATTATTGTGTAAAAATAATTAGAGAGGGACTAAATATTTTCGATTTTAAGGCATATTTGGATCAATATAAAGGGCGAAAAAGAATAGAGGGACTTAACACAATATATATTTTGATTAAAATAAAACATAAATATGATATATATTAAGAGAAGATGGAAGCTAATTAGTTTATGAAAAATCAGGATTAAAATTTAATTATCTCTGGAAAAAATAGAAAGAAAGAAAATTTCCAATTTCGATTTTCAGGCATAGTAGTATCAATATTAAGGTCGAAAAATAATCGATCGTTCCTATGGAAGATATATGATATAGTAGTCCGATGTATATAAGATTTTGCATTAATGAAGGGAGCACTGTAAAACTAATAAATGTCAAGATATCTAAATAAACAAAAAAATGTTCATACAAGAACCGAGTTTTCGACCGATTGTTCCTACAGCAGTTATATGATATAGTGGTCAGATGTTGATAAGATATTGCATATATATGGGGATCATAATAAAACTAATAAATGCCTAGTTTGGTCAAGATATCTAAATAAACAAAAAAATGTTCATACAAGAACCAAGTTTTCGACCGATCTTTCCTATGGCAACTATATGATATAGTGGTCCGATTCAGCTGGCTCCGACATATGTACTGCGTGCAACAGAAAAAGGGACTTCTGTTAAGTTTCATTAAGATAGATTTAAAAGTGAGAGACTAGTTCGCATAGAAACAGACAGACGGACAAAGCTATGTCGACTCGGCTGTTGATACTGATCAAGAATATATATAATTTAAAGGGTCGAAGATGTCACCTTCTATGCGTTTCATATTTCACGACAAAATTATAACCCTCTGCAAGGGTACGAGAAATGAGAAGGATGAAAATCAATTATCTCTAAAAAACTAGTCATAATTGGATAAGAAAATATCCTATTTCGATTTTCAGGCATATTGGACCAATTAAAAGGGCTAAAAAGAAAAAGGGGCTTTTCACACTATATATTTTAATATAAAGAAAAATGTAAAAGAGAAAAAATTAAATTAATATATATTAAGAAAACATGGAAGCTAATTATTTTATGAAAAAAGAGAGGGATTAAAATTCCATTATTTCTAAATAAAAAAAATAGTAATAATTGGATAAGTACATTTCCGATTTCGACTTTCAGGTTTACTTGGATCAAATCTAAAGGGCGAAAAAGAAAAAAGGGGCTTTTCACTATATATATTATGACGAATTAAGTTATCGATTGTTTAGTATTAGTATATTCTGAAAGTATGTATTTGGCTTGTTGCCGCCATCACTTAAATGTTAAGCTCATTATTGTCGTGAGTTAGAAGGCCGTAGGAGGGAAGATTGCGGTAAGATTCTGAGGGAATGTATATTTAAGTTCTAACTTATATAATCCGTTCAGCATAAAACACTTGCACCTGGCCAGGGTCCAGGCGTAAACCTTACATAGACACAGCAGAGGCAGGGCCTCTACCCCAGTTATAGAGTTCCCATATATTTGAAGCAGTTAGAGAAGTTCTATGGCTTAGATCATTAATCTCTATATATAAAACTGTTTGTCCTGACTGACTGACTGATTGGTGATCAGCGCACAGCCCAAACCGTAAGAGCTAGGAAGCTGAAATTTTCACTGTAGTTACCTTATGTGATGTAGGTGCACGTTAAGACGGGGTTTCGGGAAATTCCACTCGCAAGTGTGGAAAAATCGCGAGATCTTTGTTCAAATTCATTTGAGGGGTGTTTCGCACTTTTCGGAAAACCCATTCCTCCTTGGTGGAAATGGTGGTCAAAGATTTGGTGGCTGACGTTTCGCGCTCAAATTCATTTCCAGTGATCTATATGAAAAATCATTTGAGACGTGTTTCTCACTTTTTGCAGAATTCAAACTTCTTCGGGGGGAATGCGATTTAAAGATTTTTTGGGCGGCGTTTTAAGTTGTGTCCGATTTGCTTCAAACTTATTTTTAAAGCTCTTTATAAGAACTTATAAAGTACGAATTTCAGCGATTTGGAAAATTCCACCCGCAACAGTGGTAAATTGGCGGAAAACGGTTGTATGAAAGTTTTTTGTTTACCATCCGATCGGCCCCAAACTCATTTTCAAAGATCTATATTCAAATTCATTTGAGGGGTGATTCACACTTTTTGAAAAATCCATCCCTCCTGTGTTCAAATTTATTTCCAAAGATCTATAAGAAAAATCATTAGAGACGTGTTTCATATTTCTCGCAAAATCTAAACTCCTTCGGTGGAAAATGAATTTTTAAGATTTGTTCATTTTAAAAGCTTTTTTGGTTTTATAACATACGTGCCACGGGCAAGGCCGGGTTATACCCGCTAGTATCTAGTATAAAATTCGAATTAAGTGGGTCACTCAAAATACTAGAAGATAATAAAGGTTGCATTAGTATAGCCAATAATCCCACATGTCACAAGAGATCAAAATATATTGGTATAAAGTACCATTTCTCAAGAGAGCAAATTGAAAATAAACTAATCACTCTTGAGTATATTTGTACAGAGAACCAAGTGACCGATATTCTGACAAAGCCGTTGCCTGCAGCCAGATTTGTGACCCTCAGAGATGAGTTGGGTCTCACAAACTAATTTTTTTTTGCAATAAAATTAATTTGTTTTTATTTCGTAGAATTATTATTAAGCCATGCTCCGATTAAGGTTTTTCTGGGCTTCCCTTAATCCTAGAACTAAAAAACTTTTGAAAAAGAAAATATTTCTGGACAAATGTGGATCATTAATATTGTTCCCAGAAGCCGCAACTTGTTCTAGAAGAAAATGTATTGTAACATATACCATTATAATTAGAAAGGTCAATGTATCTTTTGAGGAGGTGTGTTGGAATAATGATTGTTAAAATACACACCCACTCATTAATACAAAAGTTACAATGACCAAGTAGTAGCATCAGTAAAAACAAGTTGACGCGCTCAATAAGTAAAATAATAAATAAAAAACAAATATAAAACTAAATAGTATGTTTATTTAATTGAGTATATTTCAATAGTATGTATGTAATGAATGTTCCTATGGTTGAATTCAAGATAAACCATAGAGGATTTACAATTGGATCTAAAATAGACAAAAATTATCGCTTGTTGCTTGAAAGATTATTACAGATGAGTAGAGGGAAGTTTTTAGTGCGAAATAATATGTTTGAAGATATAGAAATTTTAAAAAATATGCAACTGAATGACAAATTATTTGACGCTTGTGTTAATGGTAAGCAAACTAGACTCCCGTTTAAAAGTACCAAAAATAAAGATCATGTCAAGAGACATTTATGGTTCATTCGGATGTTTGTGGTCCAATAACACCTTCAAGTATTGACGAAAAAAATATTATGGAAGGAGAATTATGGGGAGCCTATTAAAACTAATAAGTACCGAGTTTCGTCAAGATATATTGAAAAACATTAAAATTGTCCATACAAAAACTTAATTTTCGAGCGATCGTTCCTATGGCAGCTATATGATATATTTGTCCGATCTTAATAGGATTTTGCATATATATGGGGAGCGTAGTAAAACTAAAACGACAAAATTATAATACCCTCTGCTTCCTTCTTTTTACAACAACACTTGGGCCATGGTCATCTGAGAGTCTCTCTCGCTCTCCGACTATGCTCTCAGCAACCTTGGGTCACACTGACAAAATATCGATAGCTAGTATCGTCCGAATATCATTTATTGAACATTGCTTAGTTATTTACAAACATAATAATGATAATATTACTTCTCCATCTCCGACACGGCCTTCCTGACACTCACACGTCCTAGTGTGGCGTTCCGTACATAATAACAACCAAATACTTTGTAGCTTCCTGCCTTGCTCAAGTTACTTAACATTTAATTTTACATTCGTTCTTCAATTTCTATTAAATCAAATTCATTTTTAAATCTTTAACTCTATTCTTACATCATACTAGAGCCACACGCTCCTTTTTTTTTTTTTGTATATATTTATTTTTTTTTTTAATCTTGCTCTTTAACATTTCTTTCTTCTTTAGTACCACTGTACCATCGTACCATCACTCTTCATATTTCTTTTACATTTCTCAATATCATATCATCAATTTCATACCACGTTCTAAGGCTCTTGCTGTCTCAATACAACGCTCTCACGCACTCTTTGCGTCATGGTCTCTCTTTAGACCCTCTTGACCCCCGCCACGCGACATCAACCGCGGCGCACGCCATGTTCGACCATCGTGGTGCCGTCGTAGCCTTCGTGTATGATTCAATTCAACGCACTCACCGGTGCCACAGTGCATGGTACATCTTCATCATCCTTGCCTTCGAGCAGGTGATCCACCTCAGCTGCGACTAGCCCACTTGGCATAGCCCGCAACTGTTCATGAGCATACTTATAGGTTCTCTTACTAGATAAAGATTTTAACACATAATGGTCACCTTCAAGTACTTTAATTATCAAAAATGGTCCTTTGAACTTAGGATCCAACTTCGTTTGGTGACGTTCTTCACACTTGAGCAAGACGCCAAATCTCACAATTTTGGCCTTATCATACTCTGTTTATCATACTCATGTTTCGTTGGGCTCGAGTTCTAACACCTTCTACATCTACTTTTTCTTCTTCCACTAAAGGTATCATACCCAAAGGTCTTGCCTCCTTTCCAATTAACATCTCCAATGGACTGGCTTTGGTGACTCGATTCGTTGTACAATTTAAAGCCAACTGAACATCTTTTACTGCATCTTGCCAAGATCGATTACTTGTCTCTACAGCCGTCAACATTACTTTCATGGTACTCATAACGCGCTCTACCTGACCGTTCGCTCGACTAGCGCCAGTTGCTATCAAATGAAAATCAATCTTTTGTGTCGAGCCAAACTGTCGGAAGTCATTACTTGTAAAACTACGACCCTGATCAGCAATTATACGATTTGGAACCCCGAATAAAGATATGGCAGATTTTACTGCCTCTATGCAACTATCAGTATCAAGGCTAAGGGTGTGATGAAGATACACGAATTTAGTGAAAGCATCGATCTGCACTATCACGTATTCCTTGCGATCACTCTTGCCACTCAGTTCTCCGCTAATATCAATATGTATCGTATGCCATGGTATGTCGATCTTCGGTATGGAATGCAATTCTGTTTGTGCTTTGCCTGTGGCAGGTTTCGTCAATTTGCATGTGATGCATTATAGCTTCGTGTACGTGTTTTATGACTGACCACCTGAACGCCCTGGGTATTACAGGCAGACACCTGGTTCGACCATTTCTTTGTATTTTCTTGTACAGCATACCCGCTCGCAGCTCATATGTCTTTGCAATCTCATCCTGCAATTCATTATTTTGCATTTTTAAAATTACTTCAGCTAACTCTTGATCTCGCTGCTGTTCTGCTAGGAGCCAATTATTCGTTATTTCCGCTAGTTCCACGCGCAATTCCTTCTTCTTTACCACATTTGAATGTCTATCATCCGGTAAGGGGTTGCGCGAAAGAAAGTCTACATGTGCCATATGATTCCCTTTTCTATACTCTATGCTAAAATCAAATGATTGTAGATATGCCCACCAGCGATGTACCCTAGGCGATAACTCACTCTTATGTCGACTAGCTTTCAGAGAATTGCAATCAGTGTATACCACAAAAGGACGGCCATGCAGGTAATGGCGGAAGGGTTTTACAGCATTAAACACGGCTAACGTTTCCAACTCATATATCGATAACCCTCGATTTGCCATTTACCTTATGCATCAATATGGCACCATACTCTATCGAACTAGCATCGGTATGCAACTCAACAGGATACTGTGGATCATAGATTATCAGAACGGAGTCACTCACTAGTGTTGAAATGATTTTCTGTCGTACTTGTTCGTGTTTTGGTTCCCATTCAAACTGGTTGTTCTTAGCGGTCAGTAAATACAGTGGCTTCATTTGCTCGGAGAATCGTGGAACAAATTGCCGAAAATAAGAAGACAAACCTATGAACTGTCTTAGTTGAGTCACTGACTTCCAAAGCTTCTATCTTCCGCGGATTCGGCCTTAGTTCGCCATTTTTAACTTTGTACCCCAGATATTCAACACTTGGTTTCATAAATGTGCATTTGGCTATATTAAATAAGAATCCGGCCTCAGTCAGGACATTCAACACATTTTCAAGTCGATCATACGCCTCCTACCTCGTGCCGGCCACCACTAAAACGTCATCGATATACACTATGGCATATGAATAGGCCAGTTCACCTAAAGCTCGCGTTATCGCTCGTTGAAAGACAGAAGATGCATTTTTCAAACCAAATTGCATGGAAAGAAACACGTACTGACCCTCAGGTGTTACAAATGCAGTACGTTCTATCGAGTCAGAATGTATGGGTACCTGATAAAACCCGCTTGCCATGCAGTCTATTGATCTAGTCAGATATCAAAGGCAGAGGGTACTTATCCGCAATCGTATTCGCATTCAGTTCTCTATAATCCACACATAGTCGATCATCACCATTTTTCTTCTTTACTAGCAGCATTGGACTCGCAAATGGAGAGCAGCTCGGACGGATGACATCATTCTCTAGAAGCTCTTGTATATTGCCTCTCACTAACGTTTTCTCTTCTGAGCTAATCCTATACGGACGCCTCATTACGGTTTTATTCGCATCCATCAAACGAATTTCCAGCTCCCCAATTGTAACTCGACTATTTGGGATGCCCTTTAGAAATCTGTGTGCATATGGCTCCAATATTTCGACTAGTCTGACCTTGTCTGACTCACACAATTCTGGATCGTTATTTATGAGCTTTGCAAAATCCACTTTGGCAATGTTGGACAGCGTGTTGACAGTATTGATCTTATATATCTCGAATTTGTTTGGCATCTATCGAAACACCAAAACCCTGACTTAAAATTTCACGGCCAATTAACACGTCATGCTTCAAACATTAATCCATTACCACATGAAAAAAGATTTCTTAAGAGTATTCACAAATTTTAAAAGTTGATAGGAAAGCAACGTACGTGATATTGAATTTTCGCCAATGCCTCTTAAAACTACCTTATTATTTAATCTCTTTCCCGCGATTTTTTCAGCCAGCTTTTCTTTCAATAATGAACACTCGGCACCCGAGTCGATGAAAAATGGAACACACTATAGTAGTCGTTCCGTTTGCCAAACGCATACGCTCGCAACTGCTGCTCCAATTCACTGCGTGTTCTGATATTGGTAGTGAATAGCAAGCGCTGCAGTCGGTTGTCTATTTCGGATGCGTGGGCTAGCACAACGGACACCGCTATTTCATCCAGATTAATTGTTTTCCATTTAGACAGCAGTGACGTCACTAAGCGGCTGCCATATACAGACAAGCACTCGCTCGGCTTTGGGCTCCCGTTGAAGATGTTCAGCAAAATGGCTGCCGGCGTCTCTATTCCCTCGTAACGCTGAACAAACAGCTCTCGAAACTCAGGCCATTTGATTCACGTGTAGCAGATCTGCGATAGCCACTGTGATGCTCCACCTTGAAGCGAGTCACTGAGTGCCATCACAAGTGCGCTGCCTTCTATCGGATTCTCAGCCATGATTATGTCCACCGTTTTGCACCAGGCCGCAGCATCTGCACACACAGCGTCGGGATTGTACTTTGGCAGGGTTACAAATGTTGCTTTTTCAACAGCCTTTCCTGATGCCTGCATCGATTGAATTAGATCCATAAAACTTCGGTTCTGCGCCTCGAAAAGTGCACGCCAGTGATTGCCAGAGTGGTCTGGTGGCGAGGCCGATCCCACTTCTGATATCGGAGTGAGGTTGGCATTCAATGGCACATCGTGTCCTTCGTTTTCCTTATTCATTTTCCTTTTTATTCGTCGCCAAAGCACAGCAAGTCCCAAGTCGTTGTCTTTTGGATTCCACGCACAGAATGACTGGACCTAATTTTTTTTCGTCCTCTTTACCCGCTTTGCTCGTCGTCTTTTTCTCTTTTTCTTTTTGTGCTTCCTTCTTTTTACAACAACACTTGGGCCATGCTCATCTGAGAGTCTCTCTCGCTCTCCGAATATGCTCTCAGCAACCTTGGGTCACACTGACAAAATATCGATAGCTAGTATCGTTCAAATATCATTTATTGAACATTGCTTAGTTATTTACAAACATAATAATGATAATATTACTTCTCCATCTCCGACAAATACAAAACTAACATAAAACTAAATAGTATTTTCATTTAATTGTGTATATTTCAATAGTATGTATGTAATGAATGTTCCTATGGTTGAATTCAAGATAAACCATAGAGGATTTACAATTGGATCTAAAATAGACAAAAATTATCGCTTGTGGCATGAAAGATTATTACAGATGAGTAGAGGGAGGTTTTTGGAAATTGTGCGAAATTATATGTTTGAAGATATAGAGATTTTAAAAATATGCAACTGAATGATTATTGACGCTTGTGTTAATGGTAAGCAAACTAGACTCCCGTTTAAAAGTACCAAAAATATAGATCATGTCAAGAGACCTTTATTTATGGTTCATTCGGATGTTTGTGTTCCAATAACACCTTCAAGTATTGACGAAAAATGTATTATGTAGTTTTTGTAGAACAATATACACATTATTGTGTAACCTATTTGATAACCTATAAATCTGATGTGTTTTCTGATTTTATAGATTATGTGGCAAAGAGCGAAACACATTTTAACTTAAAGGTTGTAAATCTCTACATTGATAATGGAAGAGAATATTTGTCAAATGACATGCGTAATTACTGTGTAGAAAAAGGAATAAGCTACCATTTAACTGTACCTCATACACCACAACTAAACGGAGTATCAGAACGCATGATTAGATATATAACAGAGAAGGCGAGAACAATGATTAATTCTGCAAAATTGGATAAAAGGTTTTGGAGTGAAGCTGTTTTAACAGCAACATATTTAATTAATAGAACTCAAAAAGGGAGTTCGGGATAAGACAACTTTTTCAACGGTATATGCTCACAATAAAACGAGAAAACGAAAATTCGATGATAAATTACAGGCATATTTGAATCAATATAAAGGGCGAAAAAGAAATAAGTGGCTTTTCACATAATATATGTTGGTTAAAAGGAAAAAAGGAAGAATAAAAAATTAAATTTATATAATTAGACAGTAAGAAAGCTAATTATTTTATGACAAAAGAGAAGGATTAAAATTCAATTGTCTCTAAAAAACTAGTCATAATTGCGTAAGAAAATTTCCTATTTCGATTTTCAGGCATATTTGGATCAATATAAAGGGCGAAAAAGAAAAAAAGGAAAAATATATTTTGATTAAAAGGAAA
>NW_026998978.1:0-4662 GCF_035044405.1 Drosophila montana | reverse complement strand
AAATTGTTAAAAGGTTTAAACTTCCACTATGTTTCGGGACATGCTTCGTTTATGATTGAATTAGATTTAGTCAATAATTATTGTATACCTGATAAGAAAAATAACTGTAACAAAAAAACTGCAGGCCATCACCTTTGTCGGCCCTCCGCAGAATGTTCACACGTGACACCGAGTCTAAATTTGAACTTTGGTAAAATTATATCCCATAATAATAGATAGCGCACTTGTAGTCGCTTAACATTGTAAGAGCGACCTACGCTAAGAAATGTCTTATTAGAAATATAAGTAGCAAGGGTAAAAAATACACTAATTAAACACAATAGTTTATGACCGCTGCTGCCGCATGCATTGACAACAGCCGTAATTAAGACACTCTGTTAGTATATAAGACCTAGAAGAAGTAAGAATAAAATCAGTATCTTACATGTACTCAAATTGGACATATCCGTTCAGCCGCAGTTGGCGCAGAAGTCGGCTTCCTGGACTGCTTTGCAAAGAGGAGATCCTGTTGGGTACTCTTCAGCACATCTACCACAGACGAATTGTTTCATGCAGTAATTTTTTATAAGTGCATAATCCTGGCAGCGGTGGCAAAGTACAGTGTCAGCCGATCGGAGGGGGCGCTCCACTAAAACTCCTTGGCGGCATAGAAGGTTTATTTTGAGCGCTTCCTTATTGTTGGGGCTGGTTTGAGGTCCAAGAAAAAAATATGTAGCCTGTTTTTGTGCGTGCCATTTGAGGCCTTGCCTTTAGGATTAAAGATATAACTACCTTGAGTCCTTTGTCTTCCATTTCCTTGATAATATAGCCCTAGGCCGTAGAGGACGCCATCTGTTTGATGACAATGCGAAAAGGCTTTTCTCCTAGGAGTTGATAGTGGCAGTTTTGCATTTCGTCTGTTCCATGAAGGCAACTACTTTGCGGAAGGCTGGAACGTCGCTTGTGTAATGTCTAGTTAGACCTAAGCCAGACGTGCGAGTCTAGTAGCTGCTTGATGGTATAACTTGGTTCAAGGCAGCCTGGAATTTGTGGATATCTCTTATAATCGAAACCATGATGGGATCGGGTTTTCTAGACTTAGGAGGCGGTGGAGATGGTGCAGGCAGTGGTAGGTCCTCCAGCATGCTGGCTTCTTACTCCATAGCGCCTATTTCCGTATGTTCCTTTATAGATCTCTTTTTGGAGATATACGATGGGGACAAGTTATATATTTCTGAGTCGTTTGAGTCGCTATGCGAGTCCATGCTGAGAAGTATTTATTTGCAAGATTTACCGCAACGATCCCAAAAAGTCTCAAAAAAATATGCTGAAAGATAAGAGCAGCGTTGCAAAAACGTAAACAAATGCACGCACCATCACACGCACACGTACTAGAGTGCACACGCGAAATAGATAAGAAACGTTTTTTTCTATGCAGCTGCAGCCGCCTTCGCTGCGTTTTATTGTCCTTGGGCAAGTTAATTTGTGTTTGTTTTCTTTTATTGTTTAATTTTTTGCAAGTTATTGTTGCCAGCAATGCTGTAACAGCATTACCCAAAACTTAAACAGTGACGCTTGGCGCCAGAAAGTTTATTACACGCCGATATTGAATCTTAGATCACTTTGACTTGATTGTTACGTACTTCCGTTGAACGAGAGACTCATCTATGCAACAACAACGTTAGAACCCAAATCGTGTTTTTGTTGTTTTGCGCGCTGCCCTGCAGGAACGACAGAGAAACACGCAACAAACACAGTGGCATTATCTGTCCCTGTTTTTTGCACTGCGATCAAAACGGAAGATAAAAAAAAATGGAGTTTCATGGGCACTGTTGTATTTTTGTTTGCAACCTCGCTATCGCTCATGAAGTGTTTCGAAAAAGAGCTTTTGATCCAAAAGTATGCTCTGTATATTTATTACTCTATGCTGCCAAGCCATTCTGTTGCGGCTGTGACGTCACAGCCTAAGGCGTTTTGTGTGTGATCGTTGCGTTCAGTAGATTAGCACACTTGTAAATAAATTCACTATTATAAAAAACCCTATTAAAAAATTACTTAAATGTGCGTTATAAAGATAGAAATACATATATTCTAAGCAATACAAGAAATGAAATTCTATAATATGTGACGTCATTGATTACCCTTTGATAATCATAGCGTTATCCTTTGATTTTAATGGCATGGCCTGCTGGCATTCGAATTTTCTACCTACTTGTGCCGAGACTCGGCTATGCAACAACAACGTTAGAACCCAAATCGTCTTGTTGTTGTTTTAACGCGCTGCTTTGTAGAAACGACAGAGAAACACGCAACAAACACGATGGCATTATCTGTCCCTTTTCTTTGCACTGAGTTTCCTATGTCCTTATAATCTTGCTTCAGAATTTCAGCGATCGAAACAGAAGATGAAAAAAAAATGGGGTTTCATGGGCACTATTGTTGTTTTGCAGCTGATTTGTTGTTGCTTCCTATGGTAAATGAGTTTTATTTTTTATACCCTGAACCCATTGAAAATGGGTAAAAAGGGTATAATGTATTTGTGCAAATGTATGTAACAGGCAAAAGGAAGCATCTCCGACCCCATAAAGTATATATATTCTTGATCAGCATCAACAGCCGAGCTTAGCCATGTCCGTCTGTCCGTATGTATCAACGCAAGGATCTCAGAACCTATAAGAGCTAGAGAGAATTTTAGCTGTAGGTCCTCCTAGCCCAAGCGCAGAGCGAGTTTGATTCCGATAATCGATAGCTTGCCCCGTTTTCAAGTAATCGATAAAAAATGGATATAGAAATCCTATTTTTTGCAGCAATATAGGTAAATAATAAGAGCTATAAATCAAGTAAATAAACAAATTTATGCTGCCCGTCAATATAAGCCTCAATTGAAATGCAATTGTCATTTCAAGAATACACGAATATTTTATAGTACAATAAGATGTAGAAAATTTCATAAAGATCGGTTAAGAAATACAGAAATGATTAAAGAAAACGTGTTTTGACTTTTCTCCTATTAGCGGCAGCAAACGGAAATTCCCAGAATTTCTGTATACATACATGTACACACACATACACACATTCATGCGCGTCTTTATTGCATTGCAATTGCGATTGTATTTTCTGTGCTGCTATTTTAATTCGTTTTTTTCTTATTTTGTAAGCATATTTAGCGCGGCTGTTGGGTAGGAACGGCGGCAAGTAGTGCGGGCTGTTGCGGATTCGACACCTACCGAGGAAACTTTTTTCTTTTTTTTTTGGCTGGTGTGGCCGTTGAGTAGGGGTTGTGGCAAGAAGTGGGGTCCGTTGCGTGTTCGAGTCCTATTGAGGGATCGATTTTTTGTAAAGCCTAAGCCCATAAAAGCCATTTATAAGAATATACGAATATTTTAAAGCACAATAAGCTCTACTGAAAAGTTCATCACGATCAGTTAAGAAACACAAAAGAAAATGTATTTTGGATGCCCACGCGTTTGCGGCTGCTAGCGCAAATTCCAAGAATTTCTGTATACATGTACACACACACATTCATTCGTCTGCTTTGAATTCTATCAACAGCATTGCAATTGCGATTGTATTGTTTTCGTTGCCGCTATTTTAGTTCGCTTTTTTATTTATTAAAAACTCTATTATTGGTGTGGCTGTTGAGTAGAGGCGGCGGAAAGCAGCGAGTCAGTTACGAGTTCGAACCCTACCGGGGGGACTATTTTCTTTTTTTTTTCTGGTGTGGCTGTTGCGTAGAGGCGGCAGCAAGTAATGCGGTCAGTTGCGAGTTCGAACCCTGCCAAGGGAACATTTTTTTTTAAATGTATCTTTATTACTACTAAAGCAAAAGAGCGCGTCGCGCGAGCTGCATTTGGTGTTGGAATAAGAGGGTTCAGGGTATCCCTTAGTCGGGAGCTCCCGACTAGAACCTCTTACTTGTTTAGTTTGATTTTGCGTTTGCGGACCAACCTTATCCACCTTGCTTCAGAATTAAAACGGTAATAAAAACTCGGAGTCAGTTTTCAGCTCTGTATCTGTTTATTATTCTATGCTCAATGCTCTATGCTCAATGGGCAACGGCAGAAGTAGCTGTAGACAGCCGGTGTTGTGCTTGCAATTTTTGTTTGCAACCTCGCTATCGCTCATGAAGTGTTTCGAAAAAGAGCTTTTGATCCAAAAGCCTCCTCTGCCTCTTTATTACTCAATGCTTCTGCCTGTTACATATGTTTGCACAAATACACTATACCCTTTTTACCCATTTTCAATGGGTTCAGGGTATAATAACGTTGTTTGTCCATTTAGCTGAATATTTGCATTATTAAAAGAAATCTTAGAATGGCTTACTTAAATAATTTGTTGTCGATTTGTAAATTGACAATTTACCGTTGCACCAATGATGCGTCCCTGGTCCAAGCCACTTGCAGTTTGTCTCCGACAGTTGAACGAGAGGGAAGTACGTAACAATCAAATCAAAGTGATCTAAGATTTAATATCGGCGTGTAATAAACTTTCTGACGCCAAGCGTCACTGTTTAAGTTTTGGGTAATGCTGTTACAGCATTGCTGGCAACAATAACTTGCAAAAAATTAAACAATAAAAGAAAACAAACACAAATTAACTTGCCCAAGGACAATAAAACGCAGCGAAGGCGGCTGCAGCTGCATAGAAAAAAACGTTTCTTATCTATTTCGCGTGTGCACTCTA
>NW_026998977.1:0-2380 GCF_035044405.1 Drosophila montana | reverse complement strand
CGACTGCACTCGCCACTATGGTCTAGGCACTCTTCTCTAGACACCCACAACTAGAGACGGTCAATTACTCACATAGCACGGAGCTAGTGCAGCAGGTGCCGGCAGAAGATGTTTTGCTGGTAAGCAAAAAAATAGGCGACAGGAAGGCACCAGGCCCAGTTGGTGCCATTGGAGTTGGAGACATTTACAAGATGCTTACAGGGCGGAGTATTCCCCAAGCGATGGAAGAGACAGGGAATAAGAGACAGGGCACAAGCCAATCGAGGAACCATCAGGATAAAGGCCAATCTGCCTACTGGACACGGCAGGAAAGATCCTGGAGAGGATCATATATGACCGACTATTAAGTGTCGTTGAGGAGAAAGAGTCGCTGTCCAAACACCAGTACGGACTTCGGAAAGAAAGGTCTACGGTCGACGCAATTAAGGCGGTGGTCGATATTGCAGCTAAATTAATAGAGGGAACCCGATTGAGGTGGGGAGATGAGGAATATTGAGCGGTGGTTATGTTGGACATCCGTAATGCCTTTAACTCAGCAAGCTGATCTCGCATACTGGGAGCCTTAGCCCGAATAGGGATACCGTCCGCCCCTTTCCGTATTATATCCAATTATCAGTGCGATCGGGTATTGAGTTATGACACGGAAGACGGTGCTAGGAGTTACATGGTTTCAGCCGGGGTCCCACAGAGGTCGGTCCGGGGACCACTCCTGTGGAACATAATGTACAACGAGGTGCTCAGAGTGCAATTGCCTCAGGGATGCAGAATTAAAGGATTCGCAGATGATCTCACGCCAGTAGTGGGGCAAAGAGATTAAAGAAGTAGAAGCGGCAGCAAATGCAGCCATAAGAAACGTGGCCAAATGGATGCATGGGGCTAGCCTGAGCTTGACAGGCCACAAAACAGAGGCTGTGCTTGTCACAAGCCGCAAGATAGCTGAGTTCGCTAGATTTCAGGTAGACAACGTTAGTATTGAGTCAAAGGCTTCCATTAAGTATATGGGGGTCATGCTAGACAACAGGCTTAGCTTCTGACCACATGTAGATTACGTTAGTCAAAAAACAGCCAAAATGCAGGCGGCCCTGTCGAGGATGCTACCTAACATAGGGCGGCCCAGGGCAGGTAGACGTCGGCTCCTCGCGAGAGTCGAAGCCTCCGTGCTACTGTATGCAGCACCGATATGGGCATCAGTGGTAGCAAGCCAGAAATGCCTCCGAAGGAAGCTGGCAATCTCTTACAGGCTCAGCGCACCCCACGTTATCTCTGGATTCCGAACGGTGTCGGACGAGGCAGCCACTGTACTGGCGAGCATGCTGCCAGTGGATATACTTGCGAGGGAAATGGCGAATATATACGCAGGCAGTGTAGCGATGGATGATGCGAAGATCGGAAAGAGCAGCATGAATGGCGACCTGGAAGGAAAGATGGATTGCGGCCAACAAAGGGAGATGGACCCACCAGCTCATTCCCAACCTGGAGCAATGGACCAACAAACGAAAAGGAGAAATGAACTTCCACCTAATGCAGTTTTTTACTGGACACGGCGGGTACTGGAAGTATCTGCACAGATTCAGACACGAGGACACTCCAGAGTGCCCAAACTGCCCAAATCTGGACGAAGACCTGGAGCACGTGCTGTACCTCTGCCCGAGATACAGAGATACAGTGGGATTTGTGCCCCCACCTGAGGGACTACTAACGTTAATGATGGAAGGAGAAAATAGCTGATCTAAGCCAGCTCATTATAGACATCCAGAGGGATCTGAGATGATGCGAAAAAGACTGGCGAAGAACAGCGATAGCTTAAAATAGGCAACCCATCCCCGCGAAATAATACTTTGCGGTGATCCCGCGGGGAATGTTGTGTGTGAGTTGGGGGTGAGTTTAGTACGTAGGTGTTGACGGAGTTAGCGAATCGTGCATACGATTGGCCCGGGCCATCAGTATCTTACGAAGATTTTCACCTCCATGCCGTAAGAAAAAAAAAAAAAAACACACACACATGCACTCTCACTCAGCAGGGGTCCCACAGAGGTCAGCCTTGAACATAATGTACCACGAGGTGCCCAGAGTACAATTGTCCAAGCGATGCAGAATAATAGGATTCGCAGATGATCTGGCTCTAGTAGTGGTGGGCAAAGAAATAAAAGAAGTAGAAGCGGCAGCAAATACAGCCATAAGGAACGTGGCCAGCTGGATGCGTGGCGTTAGCCTGGAACTGGCAGGCCATAAAACAGAGGCTGTACTTATCACAAGCCGCAAGATAGTTGAGTTTGCTAGAATCCATATCTTACGAAGATTTTCACCTCCATGCCGCAAGCATAAGGAGCACACGCCCCCACACACACAAACACCCACACACACACACATGCGCACACAC
>NW_026998976.1:0-958 GCF_035044405.1 Drosophila montana | reverse complement strand
TAAAATTTCATTTTTCGTTAGCTTAATATTTGGACATTGGGTAACAGCTGCGGTCTTGGTGACGATTACAGGTGGCTTGCAGCCAGCTGTAGATGTTAACACAGTATTGTCGGCATTGCCATCTGACTGGTTCCAGCAAGTGTCAAATGCCGTAGCGGTATCGGAGGAACAAAGATCATACATCGTTTGTGATGTGCTGGCTGCACGTTTAATTTCGCAACTGTCTTAGCAGATTTGTTTGGTACTGGAATAGCTACAAGATATTTTGTTAAATCACATATCAATGTAATAGTAATAGACCTATAGTATCCACTATCACTCTGTCAAACGCATTTATCGGCGTTTCCGTAATTGTCAGAGGTGTTTTTATATGGGTCGTCGTTTTCGACTTTTTGCATTTAGGACATATACGTATGTACTTGGTTATATGACGTGTCATTTTTATCAAGTAGTAGTGTCTCTTTATTTTAGCTAGCGTTCTTGAAATGCCAGTATGACCTCCTTGTATGTGATCGTCATGATATGTAAACAGTATCGCTTCTTGATCTTTTCCATTTTCTATTATGGTCACCGGCTTGAGTAGCGCTACTCGTAATGATTTTAATGTTTTGTTTCCCATATTTTTAAAAGATTTAATTAAAATTAATTCAAATATCTTTTCGTTCGGTGCCAGTTTGAGTTGGCTGATCTCATGTATACCGGCTTCTTTTTCAACCCTTTGAAATAACTGCCATCTGACTGGCTACAGCAAGTGCCAAATGCCGTAGCGGTATCGGAGGAACAAAGATCATACATCGTTTGTGATGTGCTGGCTGCACGTTTAATTGGCTTTTTGGCTAATTTTTCCAGCGCACGTGCCAAGCCGGAACATTGGACAAGGTCGTCAAGTTCCATCCACGCTGGGATTGTTAAAGCTCGATTTATCTGGCAAACGTGCAGCCAGATAAATTAAATTAAG
>NW_026998975.1:0-565 GCF_035044405.1 Drosophila montana | reverse complement strand
TTTGGGCTGAAAAGATTTAATACTAACATACATATATTACGAAACAGCATCAGCTGCAGCAACGTTGTGCGCTGAGCGGGATGCGGCTTCATACTGAACGTTCGGCTGTCGAGGCCGGCGTTCGGCTGCCACTCTCAGCAGTCTTACTTTGTCTGGGCACACTAAAATGGTCGCGGACATCCATGGGGCTCATTCGTTGACGATTTATCGGTATCCGATTATTCCGACATTTGACAAGTCTATGCATTTTATGGTTAGTGGCAGTAGTCCATTTTACCAAAGATAATGCTATATTGTAAAGTGCCAATCATGTCTTTTATTACTGCATTTCTTTCCCATATACTTATATTTTGAATTAATTTATTCCCTCTCAGTACTGTATAACATTGAACAGCATGAGGAGTGTTTACATTCTATTATTTTTCTAAAAAAAACTAGCTGATCGATTTATATAGAATTATTGCGTAAGCTTCCTTAAACATATATCTTTAAGTTGGTATACCGTGCATTGAGAGCCATTATTCCTGAGAAAATGTATTAGGGTTCAAGTAAGATATTTAAAGAA
>NW_026998974.1:0-506 GCF_035044405.1 Drosophila montana | reverse complement strand
ATTACCGAAGGCACAAATTTTTTAACAGAAATATATATATATATATATATATATATATATATTTTGTATATATATATATATTTTTTTTTTTTTACAATTGATTAACATATATTGATATAAAAATTGAAATAAAAAACTATTAAAGATATAAAAATTTAATACAACAAATTTTTATTTATTTTTAGAGATACATTTTATTATAATAATTCGTTTATTTGTATAAATGTTGTTTTTTTTCATTTGGATGATCAGGCCGTTATATTTTTCGTTTTTTTTTTGTTGTATTTTATTTAGAATTTGAAAATTTAGTATTATTATGCGTTAAAAATTTTTAATCTATCCGTATGGACTTTTTGTTCTTTACCCTTTTTATCTTTTATTATAACGTTATCTTTTTCTATTTTGGTTACTACCGTATATGGTCCTAGGTATTTATTTTCTAATTTATGACCTACTTCATTTTTTAAAAGTATTTTATATCCTATATTCAGGTTAATGTCTAATGG
>NW_026998973.1:0-2324 GCF_035044405.1 Drosophila montana | reverse complement strand
TGTTGCTGGTCCCAAAATTGGGTGTTCTTCAGTAATTATTTTGACTGAGACATATGGCAACGTATTAAGTACTAGTCCCTTTTCTATCTTCTGGCAATGTCTTAACGGACTTGTGTTAGTGCCGTAAGTTTCTATATATTCTTGTTCGAATTCATATACTGTAATGAATTCGCTGTGTAATCGCAGTACGTTTAGTGCGCGAATACGAAAATCTGGCTCATCTCTATATGTGAGCCTAATAATGGATTCTATATCACGTGTAGTTGCAGAAGGGGCTATCAAGCGGGCCTTCGCAATTCTGTGGACACATTTTTTTCACTTTTGGGAGGTTGACTGCTGCAATGGGTGTATCTTTATTAGTGGTTGTTTGGTTTATAATAACTTTTATATTCGCTGAGTGACTAGCGGTGTTAGACTTTTTCTGCTTAATTATATTTTGCAGGAAGTCGAGCTCAGTTTGTAACTTCTGAGATGTCGACCATGCGGGTGTTGGCGTTTTGGTATATAGCAACCACCTTAGGTGCGCTATTCTTTTTTTAATTTTATTTGTACGCCACCGCGTTTCTTGGCCATAACACTCACTCTATACTCACTCAGGAAACTTGGACGCTCGATGTCCCAGTTACGATGGCAGATGTTATTGATAGCCTCTTGTCGCAATCAGTGTATTGTCGTTTTCCTCCAGTGGTTTATTTTTTCCAGGGGTTTAGTTTTCTTATTGTCCAGTTTGTCTACTGCCACCAGGCAGGGATTCGTCACGGTCGCCATGTAGAAATCGTATTTGCTCTTTACACATATATATATTAAAAAAGACAATCAGCACGTCAGTGCAGTTTTGTGGGTATATTCTCAATGAATTTATTCGCCTTTTAAATTGTGCGCTTAGCCTATGGATATACATATACACTTATGCTGTTATTGGTTAACAGCTACAAAGAGAGGGAGAGTGAGTAGCTCGCATATGCCTGTATTAGTGAGCATATATATTGCTCACGGAATGCGCTCAGACGGAGCGTGGGATATGCAGCGTAAGCATAAACGGTCATCTAGTGAGGCTAGTGAACCGCGCTGCATAATATGAGACAGAGCCAATACATAAAGTGGCTCTGGGCTTGATTACTATATAATTGTTATTGTATGCAACAAAGTGCTGCATTTTTTATATTTAAATACAGCGTGTTCTGTTAGGCCATATACACAATATACCTCCCTTTTTAGAGAAATAACGTAACATTTCGAATGTGTATTTATTAAATGAATATACATATGTATATATATTTATATATATATATATATATATATATATTTATATATACATGTGTATTTTGTATTTTATTTAGAATTTGAATTCATAAAGAAAATTTAGTATTATTATGCGTTAAAAATTTTTAATCTATCCGTATGGACTTTTTGTTCTTTACCCTTTTTATCTTTTAGTATAACGTTATCTTTTTCTATTTTGGTTACTACCGTATATGGTCCTAGGTATTTATTTTCTAATTTATGACCTACTTCATTTTTTAAAAGTATTTTATATCCTATATTCAGGTTAATGTCTAATGGTTTCCTATCATATAGTTCCTTATTTTTCTGCTTATGTTTATCTATCATTATACTTGCTCTTTTATAAGCTGTTTCTAATTTATATTTAGATTCCTTAGCGTAATCATTTACGTTATATAAGGGTGCTATACTATCTACTTTATTAAAATATTTTGGCAAGTTGCTTTGCTTGCCGAAAACTAACTCATATGGACAATAATTGATGCCATAGAGAGGGTCGTGTTGAAAAAGTAAACGAAATATTGAAGCCATACGTCCCAATCTGTTTTAGCAACTGATATATACATATGATCGTATGTATTCATTAAAACTTCTATGACTTCTTTCGACTGTTCCAACTGTCTGGTGGTGGTGTGCGGTAGATGTTATATTTTTAATTTTTAAATATTTGCACACGTCATTAAATATTGAATTTTTATATTCTGTTCCCATGTCCGAAATGAACGTCTTCATTAGACCGAACTTCAGTATAAAAGATTCAAATATTGCTTTCGCAACTGTCTTAGCAGATTTGTTTGGTACTGGAATAGCTACAAGATATTTTGTTAAATCACAAATCAATGTAATTGCGTATTCGTTACCATTTTCAGATTTTGGTAGTGGACCTATTGTATCCACTATCACTCTGTCAAACGCATTTATCGGCGTTTCCGTAATTGTCAGAGGTGTTTTTATATGGGTCGGCGTTTTCGACTTTTGGCAATTAGGACATCTACGTATGTACTTGGTTATATGACGTGTCATACGTGCCCAACGTATAG
>NW_026998972.1:0-1230 GCF_035044405.1 Drosophila montana | reverse complement strand
CATTTGCGGCTGATTTTTCCACCTTGGCCTCGATCGAGCCCATTTAAGTTAAAATGTCTTATATCGTTGTATTGTATCTCTTATCAAATTTACATTTTGGTTTTTTTTTTCAAATTTTAATAATGTTCTTGTACTTATGTACAATTAGATAGTTTTTTGGTTTTTAATATTGGCAGAAGACCATTTTTTTTTGTGTTAAGCTTATTATGGATTTTATGCCATATACATGTATGTATGTATATGGCTTATTTTGTTTCTTAAATTTTGGATAATATGACAAAATCCTATCTAGCGTTTCGCATAGCTTGACGGGCTATGCTGCTAATCGAGCGGATGTGTTTCCGCTTAATTTTACAAAAAATTTTTTTTATTTTAATATATTTAAAGTATATAGCTGCATCTGGTGTCTTTTGTCAATAGTCGAGGTATAGATGTCCTTCTGTTGCTGGTCCGTTGCATCAGCTGGGCGTCGCCGGATATGGCACGCTGATGCTCCCTCGTTGGCGCAAGTGGTGGTGTGCCGCTCGCACTTGTCCCGATGGCGCAGCTTGTTGTTGTATTCACTGGTTGGTGGTGCTGGCTGTGCAGTGTTTGCACGTGTAGTTGCAGAAGGGGCTATCAAGCGGGCCTTCGCAATTCTGTGGACACATTTTTTTCACTTTTGGGAGGTTGACTGCTGCAATGGGTGTATCTTTATTAGTGGTTGTTTGGTTTATAATAACTTTTATATTCGCTGAGTGACTAGCGGTGTTAGACTTTTTCTGCTTAATTATATTTTGCAGGAAGTCGAGCTCAGTTTGTAACTTCTGAGATGTCGACCATGCGGGTGTTGGCGTTTTGGTATATAGCAACCACCTTAGGTGCGCTATTCTTTTTTTAATTTTATTTGTACGCCACCGCGTTTCTTGGCCATAACACTCACTCTATACTCACTCAGGAAACTTGGACGCTCGATGTCCCAGTTACGATGGCAGATGTTATTGATGGCCTCTTGTCGCAATCAGTGTATTGTCGTTTTCCTCCAGTGGTTTATTTTTTCCAGGGGTTTAGTTTTCTTATTGTCCAGTTTGTCTACTGCCACCAGGCAGGGATTCGTCACGGTCGCCATGTAGAAATCGTATTTGCTCTTTACACATATATATATTAAAAAAGACAATCAGCACGTCAGTGCAGTTTTGTGGGTATATTCTCAATGAATTTATTCGCCTTTTAAATTGTGCGCTTAGCCTA
>NW_026998971.1:0-1019 GCF_035044405.1 Drosophila montana | reverse complement strand
GTTAATTTATTGTAAAAAAAAAAAGTATATATATATATACATATAGTATATATAGTGACATATCCATAGTCGCTCCCACCCTTTAACATAACTTAGCACACAAGCATAAGCATAAGTATAAACATGTCCAATATTGTAAACAAAAAGCCTGGTGATAACATCGACATTGGTCAAGATCAAACTGTCCCCCTTTGGTAGACATAAACAATTCACGCTAAATATCACGCCACTGTCAATGTTCCCATCAGAGTACTATCCCACGCATAATTGCTGACGCAGCTCAAACTTCACTCAATTTTAACTCAAACTCTCTCAAAACGAAGTTTGCTAAGCGACCGCAACAGATAAATGAATTAGTCAAGATTCAGGAAGCAAATCTGAATGTACTCATCATAAGAAGTAGCCGTTAGTGAAAATAAAGAATTGAAATATATTTTTTTAAAGTAATTAAACGTGCAAAACTTAATTGGCGCAGCCGGTAGGATACGTCGGGAAAAAGTAAAGATCGCTAAAGGATAGTTAATTCCTAGATCTAAAAACACAATCGCGACCGAAATTGTTGTCGGTGTGTAACAAACGTTTTCTCGAATACGTATCCGCACAAGAACCTTCGGGTCACTAGTAGTCTAATAACATCGACCATTCGGGCAATAAAGCAACTACAGTTAATAACGACTGGCTTTGCATATCTTTTGATCCCTGCAATACGTTATTAATGCGTCTTATCAATAAGACACACACACAAAAAAAAAACATTAAAACAAAGTGCAAAGAAATAAAAGTGCAAGAAAACCACAAACTCAAAGAAAAAAAAAAAACTATTTAAAGTGTATTACACCAAAACCATGACGATGGAATTATAAGAACAACACCTCAACCAGGCCCTTTCACAACTTACACAGGTGCCATGTTTTGACGGATCAACAGAAAATCTCAACGCTTTTATTAAAAGGATCGATTACATCCTACATCTTTATCCAACCCGAGATGTCAGACAACACAGCATCTTATACGGAGCT
>NW_026998970.1:0-1004 GCF_035044405.1 Drosophila montana | reverse complement strand
AAAGAACTTCCAACCACCTGAGAACCTTCGAAGCAACAGTGACTGCAAAGCCACAGCACTGCAAATTGTGTCAGAAGGAAAACCATCCCGTGCGTCTATGCCCACGTTTTCTACAAATGTCCGTACCCGAGAGAGTTTCCGTCATTAAGCAACAAAAGCTGTGCTTAAACTGCTTCGCCAGACAGCACCAGTTGAAAGACTGCACCAGCGCACATAGTTGTTTTACGTGCAAGGGACGTCACAACACGCTGCTCCACCGTGACAGGCCCCAGGTGCCCTCAGCTTCCACAACACCAATAGTTTTCAACCCTCCTTCGTCTATACAGTCCACTTCTACTTCGACCCAAGCTACCGTTCAAAACTACTTTTCCGCAAACTCACATGGTGTTCTCCTCGGCACGGCTGTCATCCAAGTGTGTCATTTGGGTACAAAATAAACAGCTCGGGCATTAATCGACTCTGGGTCTGAAGCGACCTTTATTTCAGAGCGATTGTTCAAAAGGGTTAAACTTCCTTATCAACCCGTCGACGCACAGGTCTCCGGTTTGAATCAAGCTATTTCGGCTCAACCCCAAAAACTCTGTCATTTTAATATTGCCTCTCCTATAAAGCCCAGGGTTCATATTGAAACCTCGGCTTATGTTATTTCAAAGCTAGCAGGCAATTTGCCCTCCTACACCATCCCCCAAACTGCTTTGAAAGAACTTCCAAAATTACACTTGGCCGATCCCTCTTTCTATAGGAGCTCACAGATAGACGTGCTTCTCGGCGCCGATATCCTCCCATCCATATTGTTAGGTGGCTCCGATCCCAACATATGTGGCACTCTCTTTGGTAAGAAACGATTTTCGGCTGGATCCTTACAGGCCCCGTTTCTAAGACCAGTGCCAAATCTGTCGCATCCTTTTCAACTCAAGTCTCGCTGAATCCAAATGCGAGCTTGGATAAACTGCTCACAAAATTTTGGGAGGTGGAGGATATTCCTGTAAAGCTGCAAACTCGAC
>NW_026998969.1:0-60662 GCF_035044405.1 Drosophila montana | reverse complement strand
GATAAGAAACAAAAAGTACATAAGGATAGGCTAAAAAGATATATTCAGTGAAACGTTTCATGAAAAAATTAGGTCTGATCAATCAAAAAAATTTTTTTTACTAAGAAAGTTAAAAATAAAAAAAAACGTAGTTTCAAATATATTAAAAATAAAAATTTGTCAAAGAACACAAATGTTTTAAAAAAAAAAGAGATAAATCCATTTTCAATACATAAATTTATAAAAAGAAACAAATTAATTTCTTTTTAAAAAATTAAATACAATATATTAACACTAACACTAAATTACTACATGTATTACGTCTTTTCTTTAAAGAGGGAGGTGTAGCATATCTACCCTACCATTATCATAAATCAAAGGGTATAACAATCCGTTAATACATTGTGACACTTTGTCATAATGAATACAAATATACAAATGCCCAAAGTACATTAAAAGACCGTTTGGAATTACATAAACATTCCAGCGCACAAGCAATACGATCCATCTCTATACACAAGCCGATCGCGGCTCGTGGGAATGCTGAGCATGCACATTGCAGCTCAAGTGGTCAAATCATACACAACATATGCATGCCTTATGCATACATACATATGTATATACCAACATACTTATGCATACATATAAACACATAGATATAAGCATTGCATGTATCGGGTTACCTGAACCCAACATGAACATATAATAGCCTCTGCCCACTGAACACATTTCTGAAAATGTCACATTTTTGCAAAATGTGTAAAATGCGGCCTGTAGGTTTCCCCATAAGAAAACACATATCACAAATTATTCAAAAATGTCACATTTTTTAAAAATGTGTAAATTTGCCCCCAACATTTCGTGTATTTTGCGATTATTAATCGAGATTTCTATCGATGTTGTGAAAAATGTAAACATAAACCAGCTGATATTGCAACGAAGGCAAGCGGTAACTTTAAATTATAATTTTAAATTTTAATAATCCCACAGTTTTTAACATTTAAAGTTAGCCAAATCCCGCAAAGAGTCAATTAAACGGAGCCCCTACTTCGGGGCCGTATTATTGGACTTTTGGAAGGAAATCTGTGCGGCGCTTATGTAAATTAAAGCAACTCGATCAGCTGTTTATTTAAAGAAACAGTACTTTTGCCACTCACATGTTACAGAAAACCGGTGGAACACCAATATGTAAAACTTGAAAATGTGACATTTTTAAGCCCAGTGGAGAAAGGCTATAAGAATGATTCTCAATAAAGTAACACAACGGAGCAGACGCTCCAAATTAAAACGGTCTTTCTTGAACATATTACACTATATTGTAACTTGTATGGTAGTATTAAGTAGTGTTGTATGTTTAGGATATTATTTAATTATAGCTGAATATAGTAGTTCTATAGTAATTGCTTACGATAGTTAGTGCTTACGATATCTAATAGTAGTCCCGATGTTCTCTCACGGTTGTATTTTCCGATAACATAAGATACCGATAACTTCAGAAGTGGGATAAGTAATCAGACAACGACCTACAATATTTTTTTTCCTTCCATAAGATAAAGAGAAAAGCGACGCGCACACATACAGCGACAAGCGCCATTTTCTTTGAATTTAGCAAGAAATTGTCTGAATCGCAATCACATTAGTTTCCCTGCTAATGCAACAAAAAGACAATTAACAATGATTGCTGCGGACAACAACATTGATTTGGATCAATCTGAGCAGGTGTCAGATAATTCGGCCAACAATTCTAGAAATGACGTTAGAGACATTCTGTGCAGCATTGTTCCGTTTGCTAAATCGGAGACGTACGATGCGCATAAGTGAATTAAGGACTTCAAGCGTGCATGTGATGCAGTAAACGGTAGTGATGCCTTTAAACTGCGTTGTGTACGTTTGTTGATGAAGCCTGATTCAGAAGGAGATTTGTTTATACGCGTTGATCAGTCGGCAACGTATGCCGATCTTAAAGGCAATTTTCTGAGGACATTCTGACATCAACAGTCAGTGGCAGAAATCATATCATTATTAAAGTCAACAGTGTATTCGCCACGCAAGCTTTCTGTCATGGGATATATACTTCATATGCAGGAAATCGCATCTCGTGCTACCATTGATGAGAAGCAAACTGTAAAGATGATAATAGATGGTTTGCAGGACAATTCAGGACAATTGCTATATTGTATTCTGCCCAGACGATTAACGACCTCAAGGACCTGTCGCATAGGTATGTTGAGCTGCGCAACAAAACTCTCCGTTTTTGCACTAAAAAATCGCAAAGGTCTAACTTAAAAATTCTTTCCGCAATATTTGACACCGGAAGTTCCATTAATCTCATTCGACGCTCTACTGTGCCCAATAAGAAAAGTATTACAAAAACCGTATACCCAAGTGAATTTCGTGGTATTAATGGATCTCAATTATTAACATTTGGAAAAATTGATCTTTATTTGAAGTTTGATCAAATTACTGAACATTTATTGTTTTACGTTGTCCCAGATAACTACATATCAACAGATGTGCTATTGGGAAGAACATTTCTTGAATTAAATTAGCTTTTATACGAAAAATTGAAAGAACAATACAAAATGAAGTAAACAAAATAGCATTACCGAATTGTCGTTGTATATTTTGTAAAGCATTGCCAGGTGTTGTGATTGCATCGAACTTTAGTGAAAATAGATTAAATAGTGACAGTGATCCTTCTGATTTAGATAAAATTAGGGAAAACAGATTGAATAGTGACAGCGATGCTTTCGAAATAGTAAGAATAGATAACTTTAATGAGAGTAACCATGATCTGTTAAAAATAGAAAATATTTATAGAAATATCTATTGCGTATTGCGAGAGAAGAAACCTATAATATTGATCCAAAACTAAGTGCAGACTATCGAAATAGAATTTAAAATTGATCAATGATAATTATTTGGATTTAGAAAATATTGCAAGATTGAAAAGAAGTTGATAAAATAGTAGAAGACTTATTAACTAAAGGACACATTAGACCAAGTGAATCTCAAGTGAATCTCCTTCTTGTAAAGAAAAAGACCGGTGAAAAGCGAATGTGCGTAGATTATAGGCAGCTTAATAAATTAACAATTAGAGATGTATATCCTCTACCGCTCATTAATGATTGTTTGGAAAGAATGGAAGGCAAACAATAAATTTCACTTTTGGACTTGAAATCTGGATTTCACCAGGTTAAAATGGCTGACAATTCGATACAGTATACCGCTTTTGTTACTCCGAGTGCACATTACGAATATGTCAAGATGCCATTCGGACTTTGGAATGCACCAGCCGTGATCCAAAGATTTATAAACTTTGTCTTGAAACCATTAATTCGTGAAGGGAATGTTATTGTATATATAGATGATGTTGCTATAGGAACAGAAACATTTGAAGAACATTTAGAAACGCACAGTAGAGTGCTCAGTCTTTTAGCAGAATATAGGTTGGAAATAAAATTAAGTAAATGTTTATTTTGATTTACGTGTATTGCATTTTTAGGCTACTCAGTAAACAAACATGGAATTAGCCCTAATAATGAACATATTACCGCAATTAAGCACCTCCCGATTCCGAAAAATTCTATCGAAATGCAGAAATGTTTAGGTTTATTTTCTTATTTTATACGCTTTATACTTAGCTATTCAAAAATAGTGAAACCTTTAAATGAATTAACCAAATTAGATTCCAAATATGAAATTAATGAAAAATCTCGTGCTATTTTTAAATTTTTACGGGAAAGACTAGTTTCTGCCCTAATATTAGCCTTGTACAGCCCGAATAAGGAAACAGAATTACATTGCGATGCGAGTGCAGAAGGATTTGGAGGAGTTTTATTTCAAAAACAGTTTCATCCAATATCATATTTTTCGCAAGCCGCAACAGCAGCAGAAAATATCATAGTTTTGAACTTGAAACTCTAGCTATTATTTATTCGTTGAACAAGTCTTAGGATTTATTTAGAAGGAATTCCGTTTAAGATAATCACTGATTGTAACTCATTGACGTTGACTTTAAATCGTAAGAGTGTTAATGCTAGAATTGCTAGATGGGCTTTACAACTCGAAAATTATAATTATACTATAGAACATCGTAGTGGCAAATATATGACACATGTAGATGCTTTAAGCAGATACATATTATTAAGTGAAGAGTTTAAATAGTACAATTAAATCATATAGCTGCCATAGGGACGATCGGTCGAAGATTAAGTTGTTGTATGGAAATTTTTTTTGTTTTTCAAGATATCTTGACCAAACTTGGCATTTATTAGTTTTACAATGCTCCCTCCATATATGCAAAATCTTATATACATCGGACTACTATATCATATTGCTACCATAGGATCGATCGAAATGTAGGTTCTTGTATAAAACATATTTTTAAATCTCAAGATAATTTGATCAAACTCGGCATTTATTGGTTTTACTATACTCCTCATATATATGAAAAATTCTATCAACATCGGACTACTATATCATATAGCTGCAATAGGAACGATCGGCCAAAAATTAAGTAGTTGCATTGAAATTTTTTTTTAAAAAGATATCTTGACCAAACTCGGAATTTATTTGTGTTACTATACTCCTCATATATATAGAAAATCCTATCAACATAGGACCACTTTATCATATAGCTGCCATAGGGACGATCGGTCGAAGATTAAGTTGTTATAATGAAACCTGTTTTGTTTTTCATGATATCTTAACCAAGCTCGGCATTTTTTAGTTTTACTAAAAATACTTTGAAAACTACAGTCGACCCCGCCGAATCATTAGTGATAGGGGCTTTTCTTTTACATCTTTAGAGTTTAGTAACTTTTTATTGAAAAACAACATAGACCCAAGCAAACGGTCAAGTTGAACGAGGAAATATAACCTTTAAATTTATGTTAGCAAAAATAACTGAGCCAATTCTACATTCTGATTGGTGTAAGTTATTTAGCAAAGCTGAATATGCTATAAATAATTCTATTCATTCTGGAACAAGAAATATGCTTTGTGTTATTGTTCTTAGTTCAGCAGAGAGGCAGTGAAGTAGACACATTGACTGAATATTTAGATGACAACCAAATTCATGATAGTCCTGATTTAATAAATATTCGTAAGGAGGCTTCCGATAAAATAGAAAATATTCAACGAAAATGTGTTGCTTATTTTGAGAAAAATCATAAAAATCATATAAAATCTGCGGGAGATTTTGTAGTCATGGGAAACATTGATACCACCATTGGCACAAACAAGAAATTTATTGCTAAATACAAAGTCATAGTCTCATAGTCTTAGAAAATGGGCAGATTGGCGTGATCAGTGCGAAAATTAAACTAATTCTGACTAATATTAAGTAAACATTTAAATCTATCTATAACCTATAAATTTGTGATACTTAAATATTTACTGTTTGTTTTGAGGAGATGCTAGTTTCCACCCCACTTCGGCCACTTTTATGTTTTATAAATTTTAATAAAAATCAAAAGAGCCTTTAGACTGCTTGTAATGCGTGATTTACTTCTCGAACTTCCAAAAATAACTATCGATAGATTAGTGATGAGCAATTTACTAAGTTATTTTATGGTGGTTTAAAAATAATAGTATGTGACCTCAATATCGTGATTTGAGAAGTAAAGTTATAATGTAATTCAGATATAATATTATTCAGAGGGCGTTCTGCTGCGAACATGCTCCCCCCGTTGAAAGATACAAGCTTTCAACCGATGTAATCTCGATTGGCAGAACGGCGATTTTGGCAATGGCTCTCTTGACAAGACCATTTTGTCTATGAATGACTGCTACTCTCACTATGCCGTCGTCACCCGTGATGACGCTGTCGACCCGACCAAGCGGCCACCAGAGTGGTGGTGCATTGTCCTCCTTGAGCAGCACGATGCTGACGGCCTGAAGATTTTGCTTGGACGATCGCCATTTCACGCGCATTTCCAGTTGACTCCCAGTGCTAGGCAGTTGCGAACAATTTCATTGCACTGTGGATCGCTTATAAACAGGTCACGCAGTTCCTTCAGCTCAGTTCGAGCACCCACTAAATTTGTGGCGTTGTCTGTCCATATTGTATTGTCGAAGGCTGATAAATCTCTTCAAAGCAGCGATAAACGATGACGTGGACAGGTCCTACCAACTCTAAATGCGTTGCTCTCGTTGCAAAGCCTATAAAAATTGAGATGTAGCACTTCGTTGGTGAGCGATTCCTGACCTCTGATTTGACGTAGAAGGACCGCAAAATTCGATGCCAGTTATGTGAAACGTCGGACTTGGCTGCACGCGCTCAGCTGGTAGCGGGGCCAAGACTTGCTCCAGAAGTTTAGGTCGCATTCGAAATCAGCGCACGCACCTGATGATGATATTCGAGACAGCCTTGAGACCTCCGATGGGTCATTATCGCTGGCGGTGTGTTGCTAATAGGAATTGCGGACCAGCATGAAGAAATTCCAAATGATGAGATTATAGCTGCGGTGACTGGGTGGCGTTTAGGCAACAATTACGAGTGCCTTACTTCATGTTCCAAGTTTGAGAACGAAGTTTGCTTCTTGTTGGAAGCGGCTTTTTAAGCTGAGAGCATTGTAATCATCGGCGAAGTGCGTAAGTTGAATGTTTTTTATAAGTAAATGCGTTCACAATGATCGCTTTTGTGCGCTGGTACATTATCGTGGTGCAAAATGGTGCACCGTTTCCTTTATTTTGTCGACGTTTTCTTCAGTTGAAGAGGTCGAAGGCCGTCCTGAACGTGGCAAATCGTTCACTTCTTCTCGCCCCTCTTTGAACGATTTATACCAATCGTAAACTTGAGTTTTCGACATGGTTGAATCACCAAATGTTTTTTTCAACATTTCCAACGTTTTGGCACAAGAAATTTCGTTTGAAATATAAAATTTCACACAAACTCTTTGTTCGATATTTTTATCTATAGTAAAAATCGCAACGCACACAAAAGGCTGACTTGTTCCTAATGATGCCGTAATCAAACTAAATGACACATAGCAATAAAAATTCACAAAATAGTCGCTGACAGTTGTGCCAAGGGTTCAGCTGAGAGGGTACATGATGCCAGGTCATGCCCTTGGTCCGCTCCTGTATTTGTGATACCCTGTTGGACACAAAGACGTTAAATGCACTTGGCGATTTTTCCTATGAGCTCTGATAATAAAAGTGCACCTGCCAGTTCAAGCTTTGGGATTGTCAGCGTTTTAACGGGGCGACCCTTGATTTGGAGCATAGCAAATGTGATGAAAATACCCCTTGCATTTCGGATCTGACAAATACGCAAGCACCATAAGCGGCTGTGCTGGCGTCGCAAAATCCAACCAGCTCATACGTAGCCAGCAGCATCAATACAAAACGGGAGAATTTCAAGCTGCTGACAAATGAGAGTTGCGAAATAAGTTTGATCCATTCGAAGTGCAGCGACTGCGACAGGTATTCCTCCCAATTGACCTTTTCCTTCCACAGTGCTTGGAGAAATACCTTTAGTATTATATGGAAAGTGACTTTTAGCCAGTAGCAGTTTTACTTGCTGTCGGATCTTAATGGCTTCTTCTATAGAGTCCCCTCCAGAAATTAAATCGTCTACGTAGAAGTCGCGACAAACTATCTTTGCAGCTAGTGGAAAGGTAGGCTCTTCGTCGTGGGCCAGCTGTTGCTTCGCTCGAATTTCTAGAAATGCAGCGGGTTTGGTTCCATACGTTACTGTATCCAGGGTGTACGTCCTTAAGCTTTCATTTTGATGATCACGCCATAAGATGCATTGCAGGAATTGATCTGGACATCTTACAGATGTCACCGCACATGGCAACCTTTAAAAAACGAAACTGAATTAAAATGTTGAATAATTTGGGTTGAACTGCTGGGCCTGTATGCAAGAGATGCATTCAGACATCCGCCTGATGTGGATTTGGCTGATCCATCAAAAACGACGCGCAATTTGGGGGTTGAGCTATCTGGCTTTTCTACGCAGTGGTGGGGTAAATAGAATTGTGGGACAAGCTGCTGCTTGGGAGCCAAAGACATGTGGCCCAAGTCGATGTATTCGCGCATGAATGCAGAGTAGCTCTCCTTCAGCTGGTGATTTTTGTCCAATTTGTTTTCGAGCGACTTGAAACGTCGTAGAGCGGGTTGATATGAGTCTCCTAGCGTGTCGAGCTGAGCTTTTCAGGAAGCCTAACTAAATACTGCCCTGACTTAAGTCGCGTGTAGCCTTGCTCACATAGTGCGTCTTCATCAGAGAGCGCAGGGGTTGTACGACAGTGGATCCTCCCATGGATTAGGTTCCTTGTAAAGGGCTGATAGGGATGTGCATTTGTTGTGTACGCGAGAGAGTCCGCCAGACGCAATCCATCCGAGCTTGGTCTTTTGGAGCGTTGGTAGGTTATCCGCCATTCGAATTTGGCCGATGCAAATGAGATCGAAAAATAGTCCGGCACCAAGTAATAAATCTATTTTTTTAGATTTGAAAAACGTTGGATCCGCGAGCGAGATGTTTTTGGGGATATTCCACCGAGAGATGTCTAATCCAAAGTGCGGCTGATAATCCGTTATAGTGCGAGTAACGACTGCGGAATATGATGTACTAAAGCTCATATCACGTGACTGCGCTGAAATGTCAGAGGACATGTTAGAAGATAGGGTTGATTCGCCTATACCAGATATTGATACGGCAGCATGATGAGTTTTGAGTTGGAGCTGCTTTACTAGACGAGATCCAGAATCCAGTAATGCACGGCAGGGTATGAATACACCTGAGTGGCTCTTGGCATATATATTGGCGGTTGGAAGCACCACGTAGTCTACAGGCTGGGCATTCGTGGCTTCAGGTGTGAATTCAAGCGCAGTGCTGACTTGAGTTGAAGATGGTGGATTCCTTGAAGACGATGTGTGAGGCTGGATCGTGGTTGCAGCCTGCAAGCTTGGTGAACACAGGGCAGACGATTGAGAAACATATGCATACGATGATTTAAATTTTAATTTTGGGCGCGGAGGATTTGATGTTTTGTATGATATGTACGCTAAATTTAAAGATAGCTGTTATATGAAAGATCCTCAACCACTGCTAAAACCTTAAGAATTTAAGCAAAATGCTCCCATTGTTGTTCTCGACTTATATCAGAATGGGGCAGTTAAAACCGGACCCATTGATGTTCGAATTTCTATAGAGGCAACAGGAAATACAGGAAATACTTCAACATGTGATGCTTACTGTGTACTTATCCATGACCGCTTGGTTGAGTATTCACCGCTAAACTCTTTAGTTGAACGCATAGTCTGATAGCGATCGGATGTATTCGTAGCGATCCTAAGAAAATGAATATCGCTGTCATATATCTTACATTTACTGGCGGAAAACATTGTAAGATTATTGTCAATGAAATCGCAATCTTCTTTACACCGGATATCATGCTCGATCGAGCATTTCGAATAAAACCCCCATATCCCTTTAGACCTCTTACAATATATGCAAAAACCAGTGTCGAGAACTATAATGATTATATGAATCCTCCAATGCTTTCGTCTGATCAAAGCAGCGGATATAAAAAAAGTGGTTCCCATTCAAATCAGCATGATTTGTGCAGACATCAAGCGGGCATATGTCTGAACTATTTGATATCGGATTACTTTAAACAAATAAATAATTATGTCTACTAATATTACTATCTAAAAAAAAAAAAATAATATTTCTATATATAAAACTGTTTGTCCTGACTGACTGACTGATTGGTGATCAACGCACAGCCCAAACCTTAAGAGCTAGGAAGCTGAAATTTTCACTGTAGTTACCTTATGTAACGTAGGTGCACGTTAAGACGGGGTTTCGGGAAATTCCTCCCGCAAGTGTGGAAAAATCGCGAAAACTTCAGTTACCTTGTAGGTAACTTTTTTGTTTACCATCCGATCGGCCTCAAACTTGTTTTCAAACATCTTTGTTCAAATTCATTTGAGGGGTGTTTCACACTTTTAGGAAAATCCTTTCCTCCTTGATGGAAATGGAGGTCAAAGATTTGGTGGGTGACGTTTCGCACTCAAATTCATTTCCAGAGATCTATAAAAAAAATCATTTGAGACGTGTTTCACAATTTTCGCAGAACTCAAACTTCTTCGGGGGTAATGCGATTTAAATATTTTTTATGCGAAGTTTTAAGTTGTGTCCGATTTGCTTCAAACTTATTTTTAAAGTTTTACATAAGAACTTAATACATACGTATTTCAGCGATTTCGGAAATTCCAACCACAACAGTGGTAAATTGGCGGAAAACGATTGTAGTAAAGTTTTTTGTTTACCATCCGATCGGCCCCATTTTCAAAGATCTATGTTCAAATTCATTTGAGGGGTGTTTCACACTTTTTGAAAAATCTATCCCTTGGTGCAAATGGGGGTCGAAGATTTGGTGGATGACGTTTTGTGCTCAAATTTATTTCCAAAGATCTATAAGAAAAATTTATAAAAAAAAATTATATATATATATATTCCTATGGCAGCTATATATATATATATATATATATATATATATATATATATATGCCATAGAAACGATCGGTCGAAAAGTAGGTTCTTGTATGAAAAATATTTTCGTTTATCAAGATATCTTGCCAAACTCGGCAAGTTTTGCTATGCTCCTCATATATATGCAAAATCCTATTAAGATCGTACCCCCATATCATATAGCTGCCATAGGAGCGCTCGGTCCTCATATATATGCAAAATCATGTTAAAATCGGACCACTATATCATATAGCTGCCATAGGAACAATCGGTCGAAAATTATGTTGTTGTATGGAAATTTTTTTTGTTTTTCAAGATATCTTGCCCAAACTTGGCATTTGTTAGTTTTACAAAGCTCCCTCCACATATGCAAAATCTTATATACATCGGACGACTATATCATATAGCTGCAATAGGATCGATCGGTCGAAATTTAAGTTGTTGTATGGAAAATTTGTTTGTTTTTCATATCTTGACCAAACTCGGCATTTAGTTGGTTCACTATGCTCCTCATATATATGCAAAATTCTATTAAGATCGGAACACTATATCATATAGCTGCCATAAGAGCGATCGGTCAAAAATTAAGTTGTTGTATGGAAATATAAAGTCTGGAAGGGTATTAATCTGGAAGGGCTAATTGCAGCAGCACGTCAGTGCTGGATGGCTTAGATATTAATAATGTCTTTATTGAGTTCAACAATGTTCTTAGTCTATGGATAACATATATAAACTTATGCTGTTATCAGTTAACAGCTACAAAGAGGGGGAGAGTGTGTAGCTTGCATATGCCTGTGTTAGTGAGCATATATGTGTTGCTCATGAAATGCCCTCAAACGGAGCGTGGGATATGCAGCGTAAGCATAAACGGTCAGCTAGTGAGGCTAGTGAACCGCGCTGCGTAATATGAGACAGAGCCAATACATAAAGTGGCTCTGGGCTTGTTTAATGTATAATTGTTATTGTAATATTCTATTGCTTTATTTAAATAGTGTATATATTGTTTGTATATATTATTAATATTATTATATATATATTTTTTTTTGTTTAAAACGTAATGTAAATAAAAAATGTTGTTGTGTTATTTTTGTTTTGTGTTTTCTTATATATATGTTAGTTGTATAGGAAAAATATATATATATATTTTTTTTGTTAATTTTATTTTTTTTGTAAGTTTCGTTTTTTGCAAAAGAAATTCATTTTTTTCTCTTTTCTTTCTTGTTTTAATGCATTACATTTTTTTTATTGGTTGATCAGATTATTTTCATGAAAATTTTCAGTTATACTTTTTTAACCTACCCTGCTATCTTTAATTAAAATATTATCATTAACTTCTATTGTTTCTACAGTGTATGGTCCAAAATATACTGGATCTAACTTATGACCTGCTTCATTTCATAGCTATACTTTATCTTCTATTTTTAAGTCAAAATCTAAAGTCTTATATCGGACCACTACATCATATGCCATAGTAATGACCGGTTGAAGATATCTTGACCAAACTTGGCATTTATAAGTTTCACTATGCTCCCTTCACTTAGGCAAAATCTTGTTTACATTTTACAAATATATCATATAGCTTACATATGAACGGTCGTTCGAAAATTAAGTTCTTGTATGAAAATTTTTTTGTATATTGTTTTTCCTATTTCCCTGTGCTTCTTAGATACGGGCAAGGTATTATGAGCAATATGGATAGGGCCCTTACTTCTCGTTATACCCTTGCAGAGGGTATTAAAATTTGTATCGAAAAGTGTAACGCATAGTAGGAGACATTTAAGATACCATAAAGTATATATATATATCCGCCATATCCGTATGTCCGTTTCTATCGTCATTTAACTTTGCAGAAGTCCCTCTTTCTGTTTCACGCAATATATATGTCGTAATCCGTTGGATCGTACCACTTTACCATATAGTTGCCATTGGAATGTTCAGTGAAAAAGTACGTTCTTGTGTGAACACCTTTTTTGTTTATCAAGATATCTTGATCAAACTCGGATTTTATTATTTTTGCTATGCAAAATCCTATCAACATCGGGTTACGGATTACTATGGACTACTACATCGGAACAATGGGTAAGTTGTATGAAAAACATTATGTTTATCAAGATATATTGACAAAACTTAGCATTTATTAGTTTTACTATGCTCCTCTAATATAGCTGCCTTAGGAACGATCGGTGGATAATTAAGTTGTTGTATGGAAAACTTTTTATTTGTTAAGAATTCTTAATTAAGTTGTTTTATAGAAACAGGTGTGTTACTATATAAAAGGTTCTAGTCGGGAACTCCCGACTAGGGGATACTACGCGCTCGCTTGCTTAAGTAGTAATAAAGAAAGATTAAATTAAAAAAAAATTGTTTCCTTGGCAGGGTTCGAACACGCAAGTAACCGCACCACTTGCCGCCGCCTCTACTCAAGAGCCAAACCAATAATTGAGTTTTAATGGGGAAAAAAAATAGCAGAACATAAAACAATACAATCGCAATTGCAATGCTGTTGATAGAATTCAAAGCAGACACGCATAAATGAGTGTGTGTACATGTATTCAGAAATTCTTGGAATTTGTTCCAAGTGCTGCTAACACGTGCGCACATAATTATTATGTTTCTTAACCGATCTTAATGAAATTTTCGATAGTACATCTTATTGTAGAATAGAATATTTTGTGTATTCTCAATTGTATTATCAATTGCATTAAGTGTGGCTTAAATTAGTGGGCAATACAAGTTGGTTTATAAGGTTGATTTATAGCTTTGTGGTCGTAGCGGTGAGGTGGATATTGGTATAAAATGAAAGATACTTGATATATAAATACTATTCTAGAAGCTACATTTCAAGTTTAGTGACTCTAGCTCATATTATTTGCCGAAATTTTAAATCTTCGGCCTGCCGAAGATAGCCCTTCCATCTCGTTATGCCAGAGGACCGATGAGTCGAATATAAAGTTGTTGTATGAAAAATTTTTTGTTCTTCACGATATCTGGACCAAACTCGGCATTTATAATTTTTGTTTATCAAGATATCTTACGAAAATACATAGCCGCCAAAGGAAAGTTTGGTCGAAAATGAGATTCGTGTGGAAAACTTTGTTTTTTAAAATATCTTAAACATACTCGGTATTTACTATATTCCCTGTGCAAGGCATTATGACCACTATGAAAAGGGTGGGTCTGCATGGGTATTAAATCTTCGGCGTGCCGAAGATAGCTCTTCTTTCTCGTTATACCCTTGTAGATAGTATTAAAATTTTTTTTCGAAATATGTAACGCGTAGAAGGAGCCATCTTCGATCCCATAAAGTATATATATTTTTAATCAAAATCAACATATCCGTGTTTATTTCTTTGTGAGCTAGTCTGTCAATTTTAAATTCATCGTCATTAAATTTTGCAGAAGTCCCTCTTTCTGTTGCACGCAATATATATGTCGGAATTGGTTGGATCGGACCACTTAATCATATAGCTACCATTGGAATGATCAGTGAAAAAGTACGTTCTTGTGTGAACACCTGTTTAGTTTATCAAGATAACTTGATCAAACTCGGATTTTATTATTTTTGCGATGCAAAATCCTATCAACATCGGATTACTATATCATATGTGTGTCATTGGAACAATGGGTAAGTTGTATGAAAAACGTTTTGTTTACCAAGGTATCTTGACCAAACTTATCATTTATTAGTTTTACTATACTCCTCTAATATAGCTGCTTTAGGAACGATCGGAGGAAAATTAAGTTGTTGTATGGAAAACTTTTTATTTTTCAAGATATCTTAATTAAGTTGTTTTATGGAAACATGTTTGTTACTATATAAGAGGTTCTAGGCGCGAGCTCCCGACTAGGGGATACCCTGAACCCTCTTCTTCCAACACCAAATGCAGCTGGCGCTACGCGATCGCTTGCTTAAGTACTAATAAAGATAAATTATAACTCGCATCTAACCGCACCACTTGCCGCCGCCTCCTTTCAAGATCCAAACCAATAATTAAGGTTTAATGGGAAAAAACCAATTAAAATAGCAGAACAGAACACAATACAATCGCAATTGCAATGCTGTTGATAGAATTCAAAGCAGAGGCGCATATATGTGTGTGTGTACATGTATTCAGAAATTCTTGGAATTTGCTCCAACTGCTGCTAACACGTGCGCACATAACTATTATGTTTCTTAACCGATCTTAATGAAATTATCGATAGTACATCTTATTGTAGAATAGAATATTTGTGTATTCTCAATTGTATTATCAAGTGCATTAATTGTGGGTTAAATTAGTTGGCAATACAAGTTGGTTTATAAGGTTGATTTATAGCTTTGTGGTCGTAGCGGCGAGGTGGAGATTGGTATAAAATGAAAGATACTTGATATATATACTATTCTAGAAGCTACATGTCAAGTTTGGTGACTCTAGCTCATATTATTTGGCGAAATAGTGTAAAGTAGCTTCTTGGCCGGGGTGATGACTCAGTCTTACCTAGGTCCACTCTACAAGGAATTTGTAGGAATTTGTTGCCGAGACGCGAAGCTGAAAAGGGGGGTATGGAGCCGTAGGGATGACTCCGCCACAGAGCGGTTACTGGGTGATTATCACCTTGTGGGCGTCGGTGATGGTCACCCTAAAAGAGGAGTTACCGTCGCGTACGCAAAAATGGTTTCGGCGTATGCGCGGGAGCCGACCGTCTAGTTCGGTGACCACTCGGTCGCGTACGTTAGGCGGTAGCCTCCCGTCCGTGGTGCGGAGCGTCCAACCGGCCGGTGCGAAAACATATTCTGGGATCACCAGCCGCCACTCCTCCGCATCTCTTTCCGCCGCTGCTGCGACGTCCTCGAGGCCGGGTTCCCACCCCTCGACCCCCCCCTTAGCGTCAACCACGGCCTGTCTATTATCCTAATACCCCCCTCTGGTGCAGCTTATCACGACTTATCTTATAGCTAGTTAAACCTATTACGAATTTCTTACTTAAACTATCCTTCGCCTGGTCAGTCGTCTCCTGACCCTTCGGCCTCGTTGTAGTCATCTCCAGGTGGTCCATGATAGGCCTTCAGCTGGGCAATGTTCGCTACACGCCTCTTTCGTTCGCCATCGCGTGCCAAACGCACGATATTGGGTGACACGAACCTAACGACCCGCGAATCCGTCGGCAGCCTTTGACAACTGGTGTTGACGTAGCCACACCTGCTCGTCTACTTTTGGCCGCCATTCCCGTCGTCGCAGATTGTAATGTCTTCCCTGGTCCCGGGAAGCACGCTGCAAGTTATGACGGACGATGTCGAACACCTCACCTGGGATATCATCGTCTTGACCGTCCGGTTCGTCCGCTCGGTAGGGTTCTCCTGGGAGCAGTATGGCGCCGTGTATTGCACCTCTACGCCGATCGAAGTCAAGAAGGCCTTGAATGTTTGGCCTGTAAACTGCACTCCGTTGTCGCACACAAACTTTCGGGGGAATCCTAATCGGCAAAGTATCCGTGCCCGGAAGGCCCTCTGTAAATGTTCCGCCGTCGCTCGCCTCAAAGGGACCAGTTCCCCCCACTTGCTAAACGCATCGTGGAATACCAGCAACATGGTGTTACCGTGCTTCGAGCGTGGTAGCGGCCCCACGAAATCTGCGCATAAAATGGCCCATGGTTCCGTCACCTGGTGCGTCAGCATTCGTCCTGCCGGTCTCACCTGTTCCACCTTGAACTTCTGACATACCTCGCAGCACCTCAGATGTCGTGCGGCGTCCCGGAACATCCCTGGCCAGTAGTACCTCTGTGCTAGTCGGGATATCGTCTTCCTCACCCCTTGATGCCCTGCCGTCGGGGCATTGTGGCACTCCTGCAGGACTCTCTGCCTCTGGTTACTGGCGACGCACAGTTTCCATGGCACGTAGTCCTCTCCGTCGGCTCTGTGTCCCAGGTGGCGATTAAGTTGGCCGTTCTCGACAGCATAGTCCGGATACTTTGCGGGCTCCTTGGCGAGTCTCTCCAGCATAAACGCGGTCCATCAACATGGGTGCTTTTCCTCCACGGCCTGACGACTTGCCTCCAGTGTCTGCCGGGATAGTGCATCGGCTACCACGTTCAACTTCCCCCGTCGGTATTGCACGTCGAGATGGATTCTCTATGGAGTTGAGCCATTTAAGTGCCATGTGGTCGGTAATGACACGAACCTGTACCCCTCCAGGTAACATCTCAACTTGCGGATTGACCAAACTATAGCCAGACATTCCTTCTCCGTGGCTGAGTAGTTGGTCTCTGCCTTCAGTAGTTTCCTCCTCGTCGATGGTCTGTGTCAGGACGGCGCCGAGACCGTAAATGCTCGCATCCGTTTGCAGCACGAAGTTCTTGCTGAAATCCGGGCAAGCGAGGGTCGGCGCGGTTGTGAGTCAAGGAGCCTTGAGTTGCTCCAGCGCATTCTGCTGTTCCACGCCCCACGACCATACCTTTCCCTTCTTCAAGAGAGCGGTCATCGGCTGCACCACCGACGCGAAATTGGGGACGATGCGTCGATACCACGATGGGGCCGTCAGTCTCTGGATCGCAAGCCCCATTTGAGGGGTCCGTGCGTATTCCTTCGCTGCTCACTACGTGTCCTAAATATACCGGAAGAAATGGCATTTCTCTATGTTGAGCTTTAGGTACGCTTCCCTCAGTCGTCGGAACACTTCTCTTAGGTTGGCTACGTGCTGCTCCTTGGTTGCGCCTATGACGATGATGTCGTCCAGGTAGGCGAAAGCGTTGGGCTCCATTTCCGGCCCTATCACCGAATCCAGTGCTCTCTGGAACGTGGCGCAGGCCACCTCGCTGTCCGACCGTACATCCGCTGGCACCCTGGACATACCCTTATCGTCCGACCGTGCCTTCACTGACACCCTGGACACCTCTTTATAGTCCGACCGCACTTTCACTGGCACCCTGGACATACCTCGATCATTCGATCGTGCCTCCGGGATTCTCTCCGCGGGATGGACCGCTACCCCCTGCCGAATCCCTAACCTTGCCTCCGGGATCGGGATCGTCGTACTTATCGCTCGCAGAAAGTCCATACCTAGGATCACTTGGTCTAGCATCGGCGTCATGATTAGTAGCGGCACGCTTATCGTACGCCCCGCTAAACTTACGCCCGCGTGCAGCATCCGCACGTCGTCTAATCTTGACGCGTCCGCCAGCCGCATCCTCGTTTGTACCTCCCTAATTTCCACGTCCTTCGCTATCCCTTCGCTGCGCAGTCACCACTGATGAACGATCGAGTGGCGCCGGTGTCGATTGTCGCCGCGTAGTCATCTCCACCGATCTTGATCGCCGCGACGACACGACCCCCCTCGACCCGCAAAACATCTATGCATTCCATCCGCTTCCGGTCCGGATGGTGCCTCTGTCCGTTTCCCTGAACCGGTCGTCTACAGCATTCCTGGCTGCTCACCCCCCTGGTTCCGCATTGCGCACAAAAGACTACCTGCGGGTTGGGACAGTCTCTCCTAAAATGCCCCTCTTGTTCGCATCGAAAACATATCGGGCGTCTCCTGGCAGTTCCCCCGGTTTCTTGGCCGATCATTCGGTTAACGGGCTCTTCCCTTGGCACCAGTTATACTGGCGATGAAGCTACCCTCAACGGGTTGTTTGAGCCTGTCCTTGCCCCTCGCCTAGATACGTGCCCATGCTATTACCTAATCGAGATCGTGAACCCGGGGGATACTGTTGACCCTGCTGTTTTATACCCTCATACTCGACCGCTAATTGTATGAGCTTCGACAGCGACGCAAAATCTTGTCTCCGCACATACAATTTATACTCTGGGGGTGCGTTGTCGTAAATTCTCGCTGATTCTCGCTCCGGACCATAGCCCACGTGGTGCATCAGCGCCCTGATGTCCACCACATACTGCTTGAATCCCGCGCCCTCTCGTTGACGGCGAGCTCGGATTTCATCTTCCAACAATTCAAAATATCGCGGAGGCAAAAATAAATCCAAAAATCCCTCCTTAAACTCATTCCATGACACCACTCTTAGCCCACTTATCATGAACCAGCGAGCGGCTTCGCCGAACATGACCTCGTTCATTGCCTGTCGCAACCTATCGGTGTCAATCTTATAAGACAGGGCCCGATCTTCGATGGCTTCCACGAAGGACAGTGGATCACCCTGCCCATCCAAGCGTATACCCCACTTCCTGACCTGTTCCGGAACGATGCAGCGCCCTCAGTAACACAAGGCGTCCCCGATTCCCTCGTCCTGTCGCTCGCATCACGGGCCGGGATCGCCGGGAACTCGAGCAAGCCGGGGGTGCTCGAACGTGGGCCAGAGTCTGACTCTGACTTCGAACGTCTATCCCATTCAATTGGGTCCGAGTGCTCCGAGGTCCATCTTCCATCTGGTTTTCCGAATTTATTTTTTTTGTATATCTTTTATTTCCGTTTATTTAAATCACGTTAATTTTTAATTTATTTTATTTCAATTTATTTTATTTTTATTTTTCATTTTTTTTATTTATTTTAATTTTATTTTAATTAATTTTATTTTAATTAAATTTGTTTTAATTAATTTTAATTTAATTAATTTTATTTTAATTAATTTTATTTTGATTAATTTAATTTTTATTCATTTTATTTCAATTAATTTTTTCTAAATTAATTTTATTTTAATTAAATTTACTTTTATTAATTTTATTTTAATTATTTTTGATTTTTAATTAATTTATTTTGATTATTTTAATTTGTTTTGTTTTAATTCGTTTTATTTTAGTTTGTTTTATTTTAATCAATTTTATTTTAGTTTGTTTTATTTTAATGAATTTTATTTACCCGCACAAAAAAGCAGTCGCACTTTTAGTTGACCACCCTAACAAGTGACGCTGCGTACCGGCCTCCGCCAATTAGCTCTTCTATCTGCGAACTCCTGTGGATATAGGGTCAGCCAACTGGAGGTTTGGCAGGGTTCTCAATAAGTTTTGGAGGATCGCACATGATGCCTGGATTTGGATAAGGAGCTTGGAAGGAGAGCCAATATTAAAATCGCAGAGCTTGCGAGGCTGGGCTGCAACAGCTTGATTTAATCCTGATACTTGTGCCTGTACGGATTTGTACGGCAACTTTATCAGGTGGAAGAGTCGCTCGGCAATAAATGTTGCCTGTGATCCCGAGTCGATCAGTGCACGAGCTGTATAATTTACACCCGAATGGCGAACATATATGACAGCTGTGCTTAGGAGAATACCACGGGTGTTAATTGCAACATAATTTTGGACATTCGTTTGTTGGGATGGAGTGGACTATATGGATTGATTGGAAGGAGCTGCTTGTGGCATGGAAGCTACCGCAGAGGCCAATTGTGGAGTGTCATTACGGTGCAAGAGTTTATTGTAACGGGTGGTTCTCCCTGGAGCACAATTTGCAAGCTTGCGGCTTGTAAGCGACCTTATTCTTGGTAGGAGGATCAATTCTGGAGTGCGCTGGATAGAGTTCTAAGAGAAGGGCGTTCATTTCAAGCCAAGATGAGATGTCGTTCTTTCTCGAGATGGACTGTTCCCATAAGGAGAGTGTTAATTTGGGTAACTTGGTAGAGCATAGGAACACGAGGATACAGTCCCAGTTTTCTATATTAATCTCGTATAACTTCAGAGCTGTTAAGCAACCTTGAATGGTGCTCTGAAGTTCCTTTATAGCCGTTCCAGGCTCTTGGGAGATTGGCTGCAGGTTGAAAAGAACCTTGAGCTGGCTGTTGACTAACAGTCTTCGGTTCTCAAAACGCTCAGTCAGATTGGCCCAGGCTGATCGGAAGCCATCGATTGTCAAAGGTGACTTCGACACAGTCGCCTGAGCCTCGCCGCTGGTTATCGCATTGAGATGAAATGTGGGCCAAAGTATATAATCTCCGCTAAAGATTTCTATGTCGCGAGGAGGTAAGCGACAGCCGGTAGGAACATGTCGGAATGGCGGACTGATCGGACGGTCTATTTTGGACGTTAGCAGTATCGATTTGCTCGCTTAGTTCAGCAGCGCATCTCTCATATACCGAGTAGCAGTAGTCATACTTGGACTGCTTGACTGCAATGGTTTCCATTGATCCGGCATCTGAGATTACTGCTGATCCGACCTCGTACTCTCTTTCAACCTTGTCCCACAAGGATCGCACTTGGTCCCAGCGGACCTGGCATGTATAAAGAGACGGGTCTGCGCCTCCAGGAGTGTATCTTTGCCTCGAACTGACTAAGCCTATCAGTGACAGCAATAAACTTGATCATGGCCGCGTCTGTCATATTTTGGGCCGTTTTGGTGTTATCTCGCGTGGAAATCGGACTAATTCTTGTGCTGACAGTTGTCTTAGCGCGCCCGACTGCAGTGGTCAGGGATGTTTCGCTTTTGGCTTTGGACGGCGGGAGACTGATTTTTATCAGTGGACATGGCCTCGAACTAAGAGGTGCCTTGGCAATTTCCCTTGGCGTGGACGTGGATGATTCGCCTTTAGTCCGGGACTATATTCCCCTTTTGACTTTAAGGGCTGCTGTTGGAGTTTTGCTAGGCGGAAGCGATTGGGTAAAAATAAACGGGGGTATTTGCTCCTGGTAGTAGAGTTTGCAACAAATAAGTAATCGATTTTAATTCGATATTATAAATTTAAAATAATATAATTATTTATAAAAACAATGGAAATAATAATAAAAAATTTCGGTGATCGTTTTTGATCATTTTATTATTATATTACTTATTCTTTGAATTCGGTAGCGGATGGTTTGTTTTTACTTTTTTGTGGTACTCATAAAATACCCACTATTGTGGCTGAGTACACACCGCTGACAACTTCGAAGTTAATGTGTAGTGTTTTTGTTCAGTTATAATAAATAAGAAGTATTATTAATCTATTAATTATGATTGTTGTGTTTTTATTGTTGGTCTCGGAACAAGAATAATTGTATGGTACTGTGTGCAATCGCATACAAACGTGTAATTGTGTGTGTGTGTGTATATACGCACATACGCCGGTTGTAATTACAATGTGTTATAATTGTAATTTGTGTTGTGATATTTCTTTTATTGTATATTTCGCACTTAAAAATATTATATGTGGACACGCATAGTACATATGATTTTGTGGATTTATTTATCGGATGTGTGTACTGTGTGGTTGCATAAATATATTCGGTTGCACTATGCAATAAATCATAAGTTAAGAAATTGAACTGGAGTTTGTATTTATTTTTATTAAATATTTCAATGTGTTAAATATAGTGTATGTTTTTATATAAAAAATATATTTGGAAATCTATATTAGGATTGTGGATGTATTTTAAAATGTATGGATATGGATAATTATATTCGAATTTGGATTTATTATGTCGTGTGATTTAATATATATGTATGTATGTACATACAATAACTTGGTGTATGCTTGTGTGTCGGACTAAGAGCTTGAATTAACAATATTAATTGGGAAACGATATCGTGAAGCACCTTGTCGGTGCTAATTCCCCCTTTTTGTTTGATAGGTAGGAAAGTGTACAAGTGCGTACGTATGTACATACAAAAGTATGAAACTGGATTTATTTTGGAGTTGGAAGTAAATACCACTAAATTTAACTAAGCTTCCTTTAGTTTGGATCTGATAATTTATATATATATATATATATATATATATATATATATATATATATGTGGAAGCATAAGTAGTTTGAATATGTTGTCGCCGTGGCGGCGTGTGCTAGAAATGTATGTGAGAATTGTATTGAGTTTGTGTTAGTGCGTATTTGGGTATTTCACCAGAATCGCAAGTACATTGCGATATTGCGTCAGCCTGTTTGTGTGTCTGTTTTGTTGTCTGTTTTACTATGTAGTTTGGGAAAGTCCCGTTTTGGCGGGCGACAGCGTCTGTAGCTGTCGCCGAGTGTGGTTCGGTAGAAAGGCACGAGAAAAAGGGAAGACACAAAGTTAGTTGTGTTTAGGATCCCGGTGCGACCGAAACTTGCTGCGCCTAAAACGATGGCAACTAATAACGGAAATAATGACGCAACATCAGAAGTGGGATCTGGCTCACTACCTAATACGTCAATTGATCCATGGCGAGTGTTAATGGAAGTACAAAATAAAAATTTTATTGAACTTGTGAAAGCATTGAAATCAATGGCTTCCGAAACAAAGAATAATAATGCAGTAGTTTTGCCGAAATTTAACGCGGATCTTGTAGGCGCTGACGCATCGGCGTGGTGCGCTACAGTAAATATAATTTTGGCAGAAAACAACATAAAAGGCAGTGCGTTGGTGATGGCTTTGAGTGCAGCTATGCGAAGTTGATGTGCCCAAAGGAGAGCTGATTCACCATGGCGAGACTTTCACGACAACGTTTGACTCTGGAGCGGAATGTTCATTGGTTAAACAAAAGATAAGTGCTAAGTTAGTTGGTAAAAGAATTAACAATACAGTAATGTTGAAAGGTATTGGAAATGACAGCATTTGTAGTACATTGCAAATACTTTGCAAGGTACAAATTAACAATCATTGTATAGAAATGTTATTCCATGTTTTGGGTGATGAATATTTGACAGGTAGGGAGCCACGGTTGCCTGGTGCTCTGTACGATCAGGTGACTCCGGGGTCCGTAACTAGTGCGTTCGACCCTAGGTCGAGGACGGATACTCACTGAGTGAGCTCAGTCAATGCTCCGTTCAGACTAGCATTGAACTAACATCAACAACTGTATTAGAGTAAGCGTGTAGTTAAGTAAGAGGCAAGGAGCCGTTAATGTAATAATTGATTTTTGTTAGTTGTGAGCATTAACTGAATAACAACATTATTAATAAAAGGCCAGGAGCCGTTAAGCTAATAGTTCACTTCGTTCGTTAGAACAAGCATTTAGTCAGTTAAGGGCAAGTAGCTACTGCTCCGTACTGCCTTCAAGAGAATCCCACCGAGAGCACCAATAGGACCGTGAAGACCATAATAGCGCAGCTTATCGACGGCCATCGGAGTTCGTGGGTTGAGCTCTTGCCGGAGACATCGCTGGCGGTCAACATAAGCGTGGCGAACTCAATATGGTTTATATCGGCCACAACGCGCATCAAAGGTCCAGGGAAGCCACTACAATTTGCGGAGACGAGAGTGGCGACCTTCATTGGATTCGATGGTCTAGTTGCGACAGCACCAGCTGTCCACCGCGGCTGAGAGCTTCGCCGTGAAATTGGCACCCAAATTTGACGGCCCCTATCGGTTCGTCAAGTTCATATCCCCCAACATCGTGCGCCTAGTGAACCCAAGCGAACGAAAGAAGAGGGTGGCAATATATCGAAGCTGAAGCCATTCCACCAAGAGATGATTGATGACAAAGGGGAAGAACCAGGAACCATGGATGTCCGAAGAGTGAGAGCGACACACGTCGCCTAACGTAACCCCAGTACTAAACTTAGATTAGACTAACACTAGTAGCGTAGTCAAAATAGGCTTAGTAGAATGTGAGCCGCTCTATGAGGATAGGGTATTAACAACTAAATAAGGGATAAGTTAACGAATAAGTTGAATTTGCAGATGGACCCGGAAATTATTTCAATCTCGTCGGACGAGGACGCTAGCAGCGGAAATACCGAGCCTTTCCCCGGACCCGGCGACGGAGGCAGCCAGCGCGACCACCGCCAGGGCCGCGATTATTATGGGAGAAGACGATAGGAGGAAACGCCTCGCCAGTTCCGTCACACGCTGTATTATCGGCAGACCAACATAATGGAACGGTTGGACGGGATGGTCATGCTAGGTGTCGAGGTGACGACCATGTTCGTAGAGGCTCCGTTCTCGTGGAATTCGCCACCATACGCGGAAGAGCCCCGACAGAACCCCGACAGCAACCGACGAGGTGGACGATCAAGTAGACGAGGAGGAACTCCTACCGCTCGAGACGGGTGAGCATATTCCATCAGTGCGGGAATCCGGAGCGATAGAGTCGCGAGGAACGAGAATTTCTCCGTAGGCCCCGAAAATTGAGTCGTCATCGGCGGAGGTAACGAGCGACACCCCCGTAACCAGCGCGAAAGCCGACCTGCTCCGCCGCACCTCGGAAAGGGACCAACCGGCGTCGAAGACCACGGCGACATACAAGCTAGTGACGGAGGTCGAACGGTTGCCCCGTCAGTACCCTATAAGCCAAAGGGAACAATCGGCGCTGCCCCCGCAGGACCAATGTGACCCCCACTTAAAACGAGCTGTGGGAGGACATCGTGGATTTGTTTGATGGTATCGACGGGTGGGCAGCAGCTTGGAGTCGGTGCTCGACGAGGAGGCTGTTCTGAATGCCGAGGCAGTCTCACAAAATGTCGGCTCTGAGGTCGCGCCGATAAACACTGTCAGAAACCCCGCTGAGAACCCCGCGGAACGCCTCTGTAATCGGGCGTAGTAGAGCTCATCGCGAGAGAGACGAGTATCCGCTGATTCTGATGTTGACGCAACCGCTTTCACGTGATGATGGAAACCAGGTCTACAGCGTCACGTTGAACGAAAAAGGCGACGTTACCGTCACTTTCTCGAAGTGAGGGGGGGGATGTGAGATGGCTACTTAGATCAGCCACCCCACAGTTTTTATCTACGGAAAGGAGCCGTTATATTTATAGACAAAATAGTTTTGTTGGTTTATAGGCATTAACTGTATTAGAATTAGCACATAGTTAAGTAAGAGGCAAGGAGCCGTTAATGTAATAATTAATTTTTGTTAGTTGTAAGCATTATCTGAAAGAGCATTATTAATTAAAGGCAAGGAGCTGTTAAGCTAATAGTTCACTTCGTTCGTTAGAATAAGCGTATAGTCAGTTAAGGGCAAGGAGACCCGCATAATTCAAGTTTGAATTTAACCGCCGGCCGCCGCAGCAACCTTGCGTTCCCGATCGGTTGCTCAACACTGTCTCGAGAGCGCAGCTTCAATTTGGCGGCGAAGAGCGAAAGCTCCGAGGAGAAGTTACGAAAGATCGCGTCGAAGTTGATCGGCCGAGGCAAGCGCATGGCTCGCCTGTCTAACGGTTGTCGTTATCAGATTTAAATTGAACCGCGTAAGCGATCCTAACAGCTTGCGTTTGTATAACGAAGCTATAGTGATCTACTTTTGTCTCTCTCTGTCAGCTGCGACTGATTAACCCTCATTGAAAAATAATTGTACAACCGAAAGTCTGGCTACGGCAGTTCGGACATAGCCCCACCAAAAATTTAATTTAAAATAATTTAAATTTGGCCATCATTGTAATGATTTATTAATGCAATGTAATTTCTGCCGCACTGAATAAACGTCCGCTTCAACTGTGGAACAGCTGCCATTTGTTGACTCATGCCAACAATAAAGGGCAGGCGCCGCTTCCACATGCCGAGATCCGCAAGACAGAGTAGCTTTTGGTGCACCATTGACGCGTAGTCGTTCAAAAGCCCAGAGGACCACCCATTAAGTTGGGCGGAGATGGATAAGCCAGGAATATACATCGTTTAAAATGTATAGCCCTAAGTAGTAAAATAATTAATGAAATCTTGTGCTGACTTCAGACCCCCGGAAATTTTTTCAAAGTTCGTTGATTAACGCCTTCTAAATACATATACAAGTGCAGTGAAAGAAAAAACAAGAAAAAAGAATATAAATATTTCCATGTATAGACGGAGAAAAAAAAACGAATAAATTTGAATACAAGTATATTCCCCATTGTTGTTGGGGTAGAATGCAAAGTAATTTGTGCATTTTTTTTAATATATTTTTTTGCGGATTTTGTTTTCTTAATTAGTGTGACGGAGAGTATCTTATTAAAATTTGAACCCACAGAAAAAACGCTACATTACGCTTCAGCTCAGATCAATAAGTTTATGGCCCTTGTCAGTCTGGTGAATGCTTATCAGACTTTATTCTTACTACTCACCGCTAAAATACTAGCTGACACAAAAGAAACATAACGAAAAAGAAAAAAGATTTTTAACAGATTCAAATATATGTAAATACATATGAATATTTGTAGTGACTGATCAGCTGGTTAAGCTGCGCTCAGATTTGGACATGCAGTTCGAGTTTAGCCCTCTGTTGCCTAACTTTGAACTTAAAATGAATTAAAAATAAAAAAATTATTTTTCCTTTGCAACTAATAGCCTCTGCCCACTGGCTTAAGAAATGTCACATTTTCAAATTTCACATATTGGTGTCCCACCGGTTATCGGTAACATGTGAGTGGCAAAAGTACCGCTTATTTAAATAAACAGCTGATCGAGTTGCTTTAATTTACATAAGCGCCGCACAGATTTCCTTCCTAAAGTCAAATAATACGGCCCCGAAGTAAGGGCTCCGTTTAGTTGACTCTTTGCGGGATTTGGCCAACTTTAAATGTTAAAAACTGTGGGATTATTAAAATTTAAAATTATAATTTAAAGTTACCTCTTGCCTTCGTTGCAATATCAGCTGGTTTATGTTCACATTTTTTACAACATCAATAGAAACTCGATAAATCATCGCAAAAAACACGAACTGTTCGGGGAGAATTTACACATTTTTCAAAAAATGTATCGAATAATAAACGGTAAACATAGAATCTACAGAGTTAGAATGTAGATTAGAAATGCTGGACTCACATAAAGATACAACGTTAAAATATCAGACTCGAGTAGAAACTTTTGACTTAGGTGATGGGTATCGTGCCGAGCTCGAAGAACTCTGTGTAACAAAAAAAGCACGTCTTAGGTCCGTTATCAAGACATTAAGTCCTGCAACGCCTACAGGCATGCCCGTTGCGACTCCACGCACACGTCTTCCGCATCTGGCACTTCCCAAGTTTAGTGGAAAATACTCCGAGTTTAAGAATTTTATTAGCCTGTTCGAAACTCTTGTTCTTAACGATCATGCGATCCCGAGCATAGAGAAATTCAATCATCTGATCTCATGTCTCTCAGGTGAAGCTCTAGGCACTGTTAGAGCGTTTCAAGTCACCGACGCCAATTATTTAAAAGCATTGGACAGCCTAAAGGTATACTCTCTTTAATAATGAATGTCTAATATTTAATAAAAATATCAAAATATTTGTTGGCTGGCTCGAGGTCCGTGCTTGTAAAGACAAACAATGAAAACAATTTTATTTAATACTTTGCTTCCGATATATTTCGGTTGCACATCGGCTAACCGTCTTCAGGGCACTAACACTAACACTTACAAAAAACAATTAACAATTAGAATACAATAAATTAAACATTATTTCGAACTTGGACCGAAAATTCAAGAGGATCTATATTCGACTCTGCCACGATTTAGACCCCACAAATATGCATTGACAGCTCACATCAAAGAGATGTATAGGCAAGTCATGGGGCATGAAGCAGATCGAGATTTTTTATTTATTTATTTAATTTTTTATTAAAGGTCGACAAGAAGAGGGTCTTCCTAATTATTCAATACACTATACTTAGAATACAAAATTTTCTAATAGCATCACCGACCGATGGAGGTGATTTATTTTTCCCGCCCGTTCAGCTATGCCCCTTTTCACAGCTAATTTTGTCAGTAAAGTAAAAAAAAATAATCTTAATTTACTATATTATTTAAGAAAGTACAATAATTAGGGAAAAGAAAGAAAAAAGATCTTAATAAAATATTAGGTAGATAGGATAGAGAGATAGTAATGGACAATCACGGACCCGGTGGGGGAAAATTTATAGCCTGTCCGGCAAGCTATGCCCCTGCTCATAGCTGGGAATGGTCAGTGAGTTCCCGAAGGTATGCTGAAAGCGATGATTTTATTAGGGGTAGAAAAAGTTCGGTAGAGAAAACGTGATGCAAACTATTGTAATTTTTACATAACACGCGAAAAGGATTGTGCATAGCGTAGTCTGTTGTGCACGTAGATAAGAAGGAACAGAGATTTGAAGACGCCCTAACAGAAAAGGAGAATCTATATCGCCAACTATCAACTTATGTAGGAAGACAACTCCGAGAATTGTCCTACGGTTGGTTAACGACGGAAGATTAAGAAGTAAGTAGGATGGCAACCGAAGATTGGGGTCCCAATTTAAACCTCGGAAGGCAAACAGCAGAAATTGCTTCTGAACAGATTCAATACGATCCTAGCTGTTGTTATACTGCGGAGACCAGATGCAAGAGTAGTATTCAAGGATTGGGCGAGCAAGAGAGATGTACAGATGTTTCGTTATAAAAGGATCGTTAAACTCTTAAGAGAATCGTTTAATGAATCCAAGTACACCTTTTGCCTCATTAACGATGGTATCTATATAAAGTTTGAAGCTGAGTTGAGAATCAAAAAGAACGCCTAGATCCTTATCTGTTAGTATACGTTGCACTTTACACTTTGAAAATTTATATTTATAAATGGTTCGAAAAAACTTCAAAATAAGATATGGTTGAATTTTACCATGTTTTTGAAAATGCGATTATATCCGAATCGAAAAAAGTGCTAGCCATAAAAAGATTTTTAAGTTTGGAAGTGAGACCTCTGACATTCTGATAATGAATGGTAACTAGGTCGGAAGACGACACATACACATACACATACACATACACATACACATACACATACACATACACATACACATACACATACACATACACATACACATACACATACACATACACATACACATACACATACACATACACATACACATACACATACACATACACATACACATACACATACACATACACATACACATACACATACACATACACATACACATACACATACACATACACATACACATACACATACACATACACCGGAAGGCTGACAGGTTTTCACATTTTTGCTTAAATTCGTGAACAATCATCTGAGGAGACCAAAATTTAGGATCACAAATATTTGGGAATAAATCATGTAAAACATTAATTTTGAATGATGCGATATAGCGAGGGGTGAGGAAATTAAATTTAGTTATTGACACGCTAGCAGAAGATTTGCTAGCAATATAGGCTGCCAATGACTCACAAGTGGTGTCAGACGAAAGTCGAGACACAAAAACTTGCCTACAAGGGGCAACAACAGTCAGAGTAGGAGCTGATGGGGCTGAAGGTAATACACTAGTTGGTGGGGCCAAAGAGGCACCATGATTGCTTTTAATAATCTAGGCTAGATTTCGCGCAGTCTACCTTTTCGGCCAGATGTTGACGGGGCTGAAGCTGTTTCGCTAATTGGGGCAGGTTCGACTGCAGGGACTACTACTGGGGATACAACAGGGGTAATAATTGGGCAATCGCTAGGAGAAAGCGATAATGTCAACATTGGAGATAAATCCAAGTTGCTAGGCAGGGATAAAAAAGGCATAGGTGTCTGGACAGACGGAGAGGGCAACTGCAAAAATTGAGGCTCCAACCGGCGATTGGTTGGAGACTATAATTTATATTTGCTAAGCAGCTCAAAGCTGGAGTCAAAGATACTCGAGAGCTGCTTAGTGACATTATTAAGTTTTAAAAGCAATTAACAAATTGCGGCAATGCAGAATCATCAGCCTGCTTGAACGTGCAAGGTTTTTTACAGCACGAAATAATTTCTACCAGCGTTAAAAAATAAGCAGAAGTTGTGAGAGCGCAGAGCGAAACGAAAAACAGTGCAGCAAGCAAACGCTCAAAAAATAACTATTCATACACAAACAATTTGTTTGAAGCGAAAGGCAACAGCAAAAGTTTGAGAGAGCGCACAAGAAAGAAAGCAGCGAGCACACGCACAAACAAGTGTATGCACAGGGGAGCACCAAAACAAAAGAATCAAAACAGACAATAACAACAGCACGGAACTGACGCCGCGTTCAATAAATGCAATAATTAATAGACTTACGCTGTACAACAGTCACTCTCAACTGAGAACTCTCTCTTTAGACCTACGTTTAATGAATCTAAGTACACCTTTGACCTCATTAACGATGGTATCTATATAAAGTGTGAAGCTGAGTTGAGAATCAAAAAGAACGCCTAGATCCTTATCTGTTAGTATACGTTGCACTTTACACTTTGAAAATTTATATTTAATTGATTAGCCGAACACATGTGATATAACCGAGGGGAGATCAGTAAAGAGTAAAGAGTAAAGGTCCAAGATGACTACCTTGAGGAACACCAGAAATAACTTGTACATGTTTTGATGTTGTCAGCCTCAGCATTAATCTTTGGGTCCTACCTTTTAAATAAGAAGAAATCCAATGCAAAAGATACGGGGGGAAACCTCCACGGTCAAGTTTAAAGAGTAATAGATCATAGTGCACAGAGTCAAGGGCTTTACTTAAGTCAGTGTAAATGACATCAGTTTGCATTTTAGAAAGGAAAGCATCATTTACCATCATTTAAATTCAAGCAGATTGGTCGTAGTTGACCGATTCTTGACGAATCCATGTTGAACAGGGGAAACAACTGATTTGCAGAAATGCTGCAAATTCGAAGTGATTATTTTTTCAAATAATTTAGGGTTAGCAGACAGTTTAGCAATGCCCCTGTAATTTTGTGTATCAGACTTTCCACCTTTCTTGTGGAGAGGAATGATATAAAATTCTTTCCAAAGAGATGGAAAGACAGAAGATTCAAGGGATAGATTAAAAAGCTTTAGCAATGGACGAAGAAGGGAAAAACTGCACTCCTTGAGTAGACAATTAGGACTATTGTCAGGCCCAGGAGAAAAAGAAGATTTTTAAGAATTTATAGCTCGTAGTGTGGTAAAGGAACCCATCTGACTCTTTGAGGTCCTTCAGGTCAAACACCTGTAACTTACGGCACTGCGCCTGCCCCGCTCTTGGCAATAGGGTGTTTAACAAATCTAATCGAGAAGAGCGAGTCATCACACTCTAAAGCTGATGGTGCTGCAGGCGTAGAGAATCTTCAGACAATTAAGTCTGCAGTGTCGCAAATACTTCAAAGCGAAGGTTTCCGAATTTTCTTGAGTTCTCCGCAACAAACGCAGCCAAGCCGATAACGATTTTAGAGTGTGACATAACCAAAACACTTGGCGTGTTGTGGTTGTCGAATGAAGATGCCTTTCTATACTACGATACGTGTTTACAGATCCAACTTCACCGATCGACATAAATGGTTTCACCGACGCTATAATAAGAGCGTTTGGCGCATGCTTATTCGGTCACATTGTAAGGAAGCTACTGGCCGGGGTACAAATCTCGGTCTCGCCAGGTTCAGCAAGCCTACAAGACATTTGTTGGTTACTGGGATGGTGGGTTTAGGGAGGGGGGAAGTGTCACAATTATCGCTACTGTGCCTTCGGTCCTTCTAGCAGAACGACCTGCCCATATCTGGAACGACCGAGCTGGCCTTCAGCGTTCGATGGATAGCACAGTTGGTCCCTGTCAGAGTCCGTCTCAGCCAGCACACAAACTACCGTTGGGATGGTTATCATGAGCGACGTAACGAAGCCTCGTCTCTCTCTCGATACCCTGCACTTTAGGTTAGGAAAGAGGTTGTTATTGTGAGCGACGTAATGAAGCCTCGTCTCTCGATATACTACGCTTTAGGTTGAGAAAAGGGTTATGTCGAGCGACGTAATGAAGCCTCGCCTCTCGATACTACGTTTAAGGTTAAGAAAGGAGTTATGTCGATCGACGTTCCGATTTCTGACGCGGCCATCCGATAACGTCAGGCGAAGCGCCCTAGGATGGCGGCTCAAACGTTTTGGCAGACTGAGATTCCAACTCGGCAAGCCGGCCAAAATTTCGGATGTATGGCCGCCATCCTGTACGAAAGTGGAGCCGCTTACGCAACTCCTCCACGCGCCCTTCTTTGTTGAGTCCGAACTCGTCGGCGATCGCCGCCAGTTCTTCTTTGCGTCGCTGGTGGATCCAGCGCACGCCCACACCCGAATTTTGGCACTCACCTGACTCCATTCTGAGTTTTTATTACTCACTCTAGGCTCGACTTCTTCCTCTTGTAGACTCTCGCTTGATTTTCGTGTTTGGTGTCTGGGCGATTCTCGTTCCGTTGATTTATGTAGCTCTCTTTTGTTCGTGTCTTTTCTGCAGGCTTATTTTCTTTTTATTTATACATATATATATATATTATATATATATATATTATATATATTATATTATATTATATATATATATATATATATATATATATATATATACACGAATATTGACCATCCGTCACTTTGGTCCTTATTTGTCTTTGCTTTTGTCACTTATTATTTTACTTTTCTCGTGTATATATAGAAATTTTGTTTCTTATTTCCTTTATATTCCCTTCACAAAAAAAAATTGACCAATCAAAAACTTAATTCACTTTAATACTAGATCATTTAACCTTTTCTTATTTTGCACCTGTCTGTTCTTATTGTTCACTTCTTATAAAACACACCCGTTGGCATTGTTCTCTACAACTGTACTGACGATTTCAGTTTTCAGCCACTGCCGCGACGCCTTAACGTTTGTGCGTTTGTGCTCACGTGTGCGTTGTTTCGACGTCGCCCGTCTGACGCGCGCGTGCTGTACTTTTCGACCGACCGTTATGTTTTCTGCTGTTCACTTTGTGTATTCGACTTTGCACGCATTTTGTGGCCTAACTCTTGCAGGTGTTCATTTTGTCGCATAACATAAGGAATGAAATGCACTTTGCACTCACTTTGCACGCATTTTGTGGCCTAACTCTTGCAGGTGTTCATTTTGTCGCCTAACATAGGGTATGAAATGCACTTGTTAAGGGTATGCTCGACTATCTTATACCCTAGACTTGCGGTTTCCCATATATGATGTATTCCCTTTCTCTTACCCTCTGCTAGGGTACATACATTCTAAGGTATGCCCGAATCGAAAATACCCTGTAAGCAAAAAACCTTTTTTTTTTTTTGTAAACGACCTGCGCATATCTAGAACGACCGAGCTGGCTTTCAGCGTTCGATGGATAGCACAGGTGGTCCCTGCCAGAGTCCGTCTCAAGCCGCACACAAACTACCGTTGGGATGGTTAATATGAGCGACGTATCGAAGCCTCGTCTCTCTCTCTCGATACAATACACTTTAGGTTAGGAAAGAGGTTGTTATTGTGAGCGACGTAATGAAGTCTCGTCTCTCGATATACTACGCTTTAGGTTGAGAAAAGGGTTATGTCGCCTCTCGATACTACGTTTAAGGTTAAGAAAGGAGTCATGTCGAGTGGCGTAAAGAAGCCTCGTCTCTCGATACTCGGATATCTTATGTTGTGTACCGGCTAGCCACGGCACCCGAGGTTAGTGTTAATAAAAGATGCCGAGGATTATAGGTTTAAGAGTATCAATTTACTCACATCACTTTCCTTATAACTGGTCAGTACTATCCTACTCTGATTCCCTACGAAGATAACTTTGCCGCACTGCCTGGAGCCCTAGCGCTCCGCTACCCGTTTCAGGGTTATGTTCTGGTTCTGCCACTCTCACACACGTCTACTTACTCTGATGATCGCCGAAAAAGTGCCGCGCTTGCCTCGGCCGCTCAACTTCGACGCGAGCTTTCGCAACTTCGACGCGAGCTTTCGCAACTTCTCCTCGAAGCTTTCGCTCTTCGCCGCCGATTTGAAGCTGCGCTCTCGAGACGGTTTTGAGCAACTGATCGGCAACGAACGGTTGCTGCGGCGGCCGGCGGGTAAATTCAAACTTAACTTAAATTGGGCTTCTTACCCTTAACCAACTCCAATACTTCGGCATCTTGCCTTAACCATTCTTATAACTAATACAATGCTTATATACTGTTGTAGTCTATATACTTTTATTTAATTGTATAATCTTTTTATTTATTTGGGAGCAGCGAAGGTGCCGCTTTCAACGTTCAGTTGAATCTGATTTTTACATTTTTCCTTAGGTTCTAAGTAAGCCTAAGTCTCATCGCTGAGCTGCCCACAGTTGGTCAGCAGAGAGACGGTTATGTATATTCTATATGTTATATGTATGTAATTATGCTCTCTTAAGCTGGAGCGCTAGGGTATATGCATGCCCTTGAGTTCGGTCAAGTGGTCGGCGCGTCTAACAGAATGCTGACACTTGCACATTCTGTGAGCGCGCCGATCGACTCATATTTCGGCCACTTGGTTTATGACCGGGGTGTTGTTTATATAAACACTGCAGCAAAGTGTTACAGTGTGTTCACTTTAAGTACTCTTGGTACAGTAGATATTCAATATATATGCATACTACAATACTATAACTATAATTATGAACTGTGGGGTGGCTACTTTAGTGGCCGCGTCACATTCCCCCTTACTTCGACGACGGCACCGTCGCTTCCCCGGCGGCATTTATGGCGACGACTCCTGGGTTCCTGAACTAACTTATTACTTATCCGTACTTTACTTTTCTCGCCCTGGCAGTGCAGCTGACAATCTGTGGAATCTACTATCTATCTTCTGCGCGTGTTCCTCTTCCACGCCCATCGGGTCTGGTACCTCTCCCTCTTCGGTCATCTCTTGGTGAAACGGCTTCAGCTGCGCTATATTGGCCACCCTCTTCTTCCGTTCGCCTGGCCTCACTAGGGGCATAATGTTGGGCGTGACGAACTTGGTGACCCGATAGGGGCCATCGAATTTGAGTGCCAATTTCGCAGCGAAGCCCTCAGCGGCATTGGACAGCTGGTGTCGTAGCAAGACTATTGAGTCCAATGAAGGTCGCCACTCTCGTCTCCACAAGTTGTAGTGTCTGCCCTGGTCCTTTGATGCGCGCTGGAGATTGCTGTGGACGCTATCAAAAATTTCTTTTAGCCTATCCGCCTTCGTCCTAGCGTTGAGCGCACTAGTTGCGGACCCCGGAGTCACCTGATCGTATAAGGCAGCCGGCAACCGCGGCTCCCTACCCTGCATCAGGAAAGCGGGACTGAATCCCGTCGAGTCCGCGACACTTGTATTGACCGCTAGCGATATCTCCGGCAAGAGCTCGTCCCACGAGCTCTGATGGCCCTCGACAAATTGCGCTATCATAGTTTTCACGGTCCTGTTTGTCCTCTCGGTAAGATTCTCTTGGCGGTGTATTGGACCTCTACACCCAGGGATTCCAGAAAAGCCTTGAAACTCCGGCTTGTGAATTGTACCCCGTTGTCACACACGAACTTCTTAGGTACGCCGAACCTACTTAAAATCCTCTTTCGGAACGCTGTCTGCAAGTTCGCGGCCGTGGCCCTCCTGAGAGGGACCAGTTCCACCCACTTCGAAAAGGCATCATGAAACACCAGTAACATTGTGTTTCCATGTTTCGACCGTGGAATGGGCCCGACGAAATCCGCTCAGAGTACTGCCATCGGCTCTGCTACATGTCTCGTCAGCACTTGAACTTCTGGCAGATTTCGCAGCACTTCACGTACTAGGCGCCGTCGCGGAACTTACCCGACCAGTAGTATCTATGGGCCAACCTCGACCCGGTTTTCCTCACGCCTTGATGCCCGGCCGTGGGAGCATCATGGCACTCTTGCAATACTCTCTGTCGCTGACCACTAGCCACACATAGCTTCCAGGGAATGTAGTCCTCGTCGTCCGTCCGGTGGCCCAAATGCCTACATTTCCCATTTTCTTCCGTGTAGTCTGGGAAGCACGCATGCTCGCGACCCATTTGCTCCCCTTTCATGACCTGGGAGGCCTTCCTTGGGTTCTCTCTGTAGCCGAGCAGGTGCTCCCCTTTCATGACCTGGGAGGCCTTCCTTCGACTCCTCGCTGGTTCCTGGCCCCACGACCGGTGCCGTCACTGCCTATAGGACCAGTTCCGCCTGGCCGCAGTGTATTGTAGTGCCCATTGCACCCTTAGGTACGCCGAACCTACTCAAAGTCCTCTCTCGGAACGCTGTCTGCAAGTGCGCGGCCGTGGCCCTCCTGAGAGGGACCAGTTCCACCCACTTCGAAAAGGCATCATGAAACACCAGTAACATTGTGTTTCCATGTTTCGACCGTGGAAGGGGCCCGACGAAATCCGCGCAGAGTACTGCCATCGGCTCTGCTACATGTCTCGTCAGCATACGGCCAGCCGGTTTGAGTTGCTCGCTCTTGAACTTCTGGCTGATTTCGCAGCACTTCACGTACTTGGCGCCGTCGCGGAACACACCCGACCAGTAGTATCTATGGGCCAACCTCGACCTGGTTTTCCTCACGCCTTGATGCCCGGCCGTGGGAGCATCATGGCACTCTTGCAATACTCTCTGTCGCTGACCTAGCCACGTCCGTCCGGTGGCCCAAATGCCTATATTTCCCATTTTCTTCCGTGTAGTCTGGGAACTTGGCTGGCTTATCGCCAATCAAAGCACGCATGCTCGCGACCCATTTGCAGGTTGACTCGGCCAACACTGCTTGCTGACAGGTGTCTAGAGGATGTCTTGATAGTGCGTCGGCCACGACGTTGAGCTTCCCTCGTCGGTAGTGAACGTCGAATTAGTATTGTTGCATTTCTTCCGGAAGGGCTCTCGATCGAGTTGAGCCACTTGAGTGCCAGATGATCCGTTATCACGTCGAACCGGTACCCTTCTAGGTAGCAACGCAGCTTTCGGATCGATCATACTATTGCCAGGCACTCTTTCTTGGTGGCAGAATAGTTCACCTCAGCCTTCAGCAACTTCCGGCTCGCATACGCTATCACTCGCTCCTGTCCCTCAATTGTCTGTGTCAGCACTGCGCCGAGGCCATACTCACTCGCCAACCTCTCCCTGAAGAAACTGCACTTCTTACTGTTCAACGTAAGATTGGCCGCCCTTAACCGGCGGAGCACCTCCCTCAAATTCTCTATATGCTGCTCTTTCGTCGCTCCTATTACTACGATATCGTCCAGGTAGGCGAACGCATGAGGCTCCATCTCCGGTCCTATTACTGTATCCAAGGCTCGCTGAAAGGTCGCACACGCCGAGTGTAAGCCAAATGGCATCACCCGCTATTGGAAAAGACATCTTCCAGGGACCATCGGCTGCCATCGGTATCTGCCAGTACCCGTGCTTCAAATCCAGAGTGGAGATGAACCGGGCATGACGAAACCGGGAACAGAATAAGCATCTGGGATGGAATGCGCGTTGAGTTGCCGGTAGTCGATGCACATGCGCCACTCGCCAGTCTTCTTTTTGACTAAGACGATTGGGGCGCTGTGCGGACTACGCGACGACTTGATGGTACCTGCCTGAATCAGCTCATCCACCTGTTCGTCAATCACCCTCTGCATGGCCGGATTCTTCGGATAGTATCTGTTTCAATGGCTTGTCGTCCTTTAGCCGAATCCTGTGCTCCGCGATATGCGAGACTTCCTGCAGCCCCTCGAAGAGTGCCAGTTCCGGATCCAGATCCGCTGGCTACTCCGACTCCAGATAGAGCTCCACGATCGCTCGACTCTGGGCGTCGCTCTTGATCACCTCCGTCCGTATGGATCCTAGCCATCGCTCCTAACCCCTCCGTTCTCTGGCACCTTTCCGCCGTGCCGTGCCTTTGCCTCCCCTGCTCTACGCGGGGCTCATCTTTTTTCCCAGATTCCGCGATTGGTACCGTCTGTAGGACCATCGACATCCTGACCGCCTTCCCGGCTAGGCCGACGTCTAACCTCAATGCCTCCCCTGCCTCGAGAGTTGACCCATCTGCCAGCCAAATGCGCGCCTGTGCGTCCTTCGCTCTTCTCTGAACCGCAAACTAACGTACGCAGTCTTCGCTCATGAAGCTGCGAGGCCCGCCAATCTCCACCGTAGCAACGATCCGGCCCCCTTCCACCTTCAGTGGATGTCCTACTCCCGAGTCCCGTGTGTGCCGGCGTCGACCCGATCCTGGCCTGGGCCGTTGCCCGTTTCCCGCCTCCGTGCGGCGACAACAATTGTGGCTACTCTTGCCCCGGATCCCACATACCCAACAGAATAAGACGGGTGCGTTGGGGCATTCTCTGGCGAAGTGGCCCTCCTGTGCGCACTTACGATACGCTCGTCGCGGATCGTACCCGGTCCCGGCCTCTTGACTTCCGCAGGGGCCGTCGCCGGCGGGGCGGAGACTTGCCTCTGCCCTCTGCCTCATGACTGTCTCATACTCCACAGCCAGCTGAGTCAGCTGGGACAAGGTTGAGAAATCTTTCTGTCGTACGTAAAGCCTATATTCATGGCATGGTGCATTAAAGCCCGCAGCTCTATTAGGTATTCTTTAAATTCCTCCTCCACACGCTGACGGCGGGACCGGATTTCGTCCTCCACCCTCTCAAAGTAGCGCGGTGGCAGAAAGAATTCTAAGAAGCCCTTCCTGAACACGGACCATGTTACATCCCTTAGTCCGCTTCTCAAGAACCAACGAGCGGCCAATCGAGGGCTATACCGTACGTGATGGCGCGCCCCTCTAAGTCCTCTAAGAACCCAAGGGGGTCGGACCGGCTATCGTACCTCATGCCCCACTTTCGGACTTGTTCCGGAACGTTTGCGAGAGGCTTGGCCTCCGACTGTGAATATGGACGGGGAATATAAGGGGCACTATTCGTTTCGTAAGGGGCTCGCTCAGGTCTGGTTCCGATTTCTGACGCGGCCGTCCGATAACGTCGGGCGAAGCGCCCTAGGATGGCGGCTCAAACGTTTTGGCAGACTGAGATTCCAACTCGGCAAGCCGGCCCAAATTTCGGATGTATGGCCGCCATCCTGTACGAAAGTGGAGCCGCTTACGCAAATCCTCCACGCGCCCTTCCTTGTTGAGTCCGAACTCGTCGGCGATCGCCACCAGTTTTTCTTTGCGTCGCTGGTGGGTCCAGCGCACGCCCACACCCGAATTTTGGCACTGACCTGACTCCATTCTGAGTTTTTATTACTCACTCTAGGCTCGACTTCTCCCTCTTGTAGACTCTCGCTTTATTTTCGTGTTTGGTGTCTGGGCGATTCTCGTTCCGTTGATTTATGTAGCTCTCTTTTGTTCGTGTCTTTTCTGCAGGCTTATTTTCTTTTCATTTATATATATATATATATATATATATTATATTTATATATATATATATATATATATATATATACGAATATTGACCATCCGTCACTTTGGTCCTTATTTGTCTTTGCTTTTGTCACTTATTATTTTACTTTTCTCGTGTATATATAGAGATTTTGTTTCTTATTTATTTTCTTTATGTTCCCCCTTCACAAAAAAAAATTGACCAAACAAAAACTTAATTCACTTTAATCCAAGTTCATTTAACCTTTTCTTATTTTGCACTTGTCTGTTCTTATTGTTCACTTCTTATAAAACACACCCGTTGGCATTGTTCTCTACTACTGTACTGACGATTTCAGTTTTCACCGCGCGTGAACTGAATTCGTCCCACTGTACAGCCGCTGCCGCGACGCCTTAACGGCCTTTCGACGTCGACGTCGACTGCGGCGCGCGTTTGTGCACACGTGTGCAAGCGTTGTTTCGACGTCGCCCGTCTGACGAGCGCGTGCTGTACTTTTCGACCGACCGTTATGTTTTCTGCTGTCCACTTTGTGTATTCGACTTTGCACGCATTTTGTGGCCTATCTCTTGCAGGTGTTCATTTTGTCGCCTGACATAGGGAATGAAATGCACTTTGCACACACTTTGCACGCATTTTGTGGCCTAACTCTTGCAGGTGTTCATTTTGTCGCCTAACATAGGGTATAAAATGCACTTGTTAAGGGTATGCTCGACTATCTAATACCCTAGACTTGCGTTTTCCCATATATGATGTATTCCCTTTCTCTTACCCTCTGCTAGGGTACATACATTCTAAGGTATGCCCGACTCAAAAAGACGCTGTCAGCAAAAAACCATTTTTTTTTTTTGTAAAACACTTATTTGGGCATATTTGCGGGGCTTTAATCCGCAAACATGCCACGTACCTAAGCGCCACTACGTACACAATTATCGCTACTCTGTCTTCGGTCCTCCTAGCGGAACGACCTGCGCATATCTGGAACGACCGAGCTGGCCTTCAGCGTTCGATGGATAGCACAGGTGGTCCCTTCCAGAGTCCGTCTCAACCCGCACACAAACTACCGTTGGGATGGTTATCATGAGCGACGTAACGAAGCCTCGTCTCTCTCTCTCGATTCAATACACTTTAGGTTAGGAAAGAGGTTGTTATTGTGAGCGACGTAATGAAGCCTCGTCTCTCGATATACTACGCTTTAGGTTGAGAAAAGGGTTATGTCGAGCGACGTAATGAAGCCTCGCCTCTCGATACTACGTTTAAGGTTAAGAAAGAAGTCATGTCGAGTGACGTAAAGAAGCCTCGTCTCTCGATACTACAAATTAAGTATTAAAGGGATGTTATGTTGAGTACCGGCTAGCCACAGTACCCGAGGTTATTGTTAATAAAAGATGCCGAGGATTATAGGTTTAAGAGTATCACTTTATTCACTTTATTGCAACTTATACAATGCTTATATACTATAACTATAATTATGAACTGTGTGGTGGTTACTTTAGTAGCCGCCTCACAACATCCTTCGGCCTTCGGCAATCGAGTGTCTGAAATCGATTAATGGACAGAGAAAGCTGAATGTATCCATGTATCCACAAAGCAAAACCCAGCAGATTTTGTTTCAAGAGGCTGCGATGTTAATGAGTTACTAGTGGTTCGATGGGCCTTCATTTTTGAAGGAGCCAAGAGAATCCTGGGCGGTTAACCAGCATCTGATGACAGAAGAGATGCTTACTTAAAAGTACGCAAAATAGATGTTGGACTAGCAGCTATGTTAGACTTACCAGATACCTTGGCAACTATCGATAGTTTCTCATCGCATGCCGTGCTGCTGAGAGTGTTGCTTTATTCAAAAATTATTAGATACCTGCATTTGTCGAATTGTTATGCTGGCCCAAGAGCACTCGTGAGTCTTCTTCGTTAGCGACTTGGCTAATCAACTCTAAAGAGGTCTGTCGTCAGACCGTGAGGTCATGTATCCGTTGCTTTGAATGCACTTCGTCGGAGCAAATCGCAAGTTTCAGGAGTTGCGAGTTCGAATCGAGGAAGAGGCAGACGCAATTCGCGAATACGCATCAAAAATGATTTTCAGCATACCGCCAAGAGATCCGCACTTCGGGGGTCTGTGGGAGGCAGGTGTGAAGTCTGCAAAGCACCTACTCCTACAGACGGTAGGCAGCCTGTTGCTAAGACTGGCAGACGACTCTGCGACGGCGAGCTGTATCGTTGCTCAAGCAACAGTTGTGACGGCGATGGTCAAAGAAGTATGTACTCGGCGCAAGTGGCACCATCGCCTGCCAAACGTCATCGTTGGAGAGCTGGTGGTCTGCCGCCGCAGCAGTGGCTGATCGGCAGACTGACGGCGGTGCACGCAGGAGAGGATGGCGTCGTAAAAGGCCGATCCACAAGTTGGTTCGGCTATCCGTTAAATGAATCCCCCAAGCGCTTCATGGTGGACGTTGCTTCCGCAGATCCGCGCATTGCGTCAAAAATGAATTTAAAACTTGATGTCTTGTGTAATTGTACTTTGCAGAAATTCCTCTATCTGTTGCACGCAATATATATGTCGGAATCAGTTGGATCGGACAACTACATCATATAGCCGAAATTGGAATGATCTGTCGAAACTAGTTTCTTTTTTATCAAAATATCTTGACCAAACTCGGGTTTTATTATTTATGCTAGCGTTTTATATGTATATAAAATCTTATCAACATCGGATTACTATATCATATAGCTCCCACAGGAACATTCGGTCAAAAATTAGTTTCTGTATGAAAAACTTTGAAAAAAGCGAATTCGCCTCGCTCCGCCGCCGCTCGAATTACAACAAAGCGATAAGCACGAAAACGCTTAATCTGCCTTTCAAAACTAAAGTTATTTTTTTTTTAATTTCTTCTGTGATAAGGTTTTTCGGCGTGCCGAAGATAGAAATTCTTTCTCGATATATCCTTTAAGGGGGTATTATAGTTTGGTTTTGAAATGTGTAACGCATAGAAGTAGACATCTCCGACCCCATAAAGTATATATATTCTTGGTCATAATAAACAGCCGAGTCGATATAGTAATTTCCGTCCGTCTGTTTCGATGTGAATTAATCTCTCAATTTTAAAGCAATCGTCATTTAACTTTTCAGAAGACCCTCTTTCTGTTGCACATAGTATATTATATATATAATACTATATCATATAGCTGTCTTAGGAACGATCGGTCTAAAATTAAGTTGATGCATGGTGTTCACACAAGAAGTGTATCTGGCCGTCGCCATCCAACCGCCAATGTAACTCCGGAACCAAAACATGAAAATTCTTACTCACCACACTACTAACCAACCGCCAATGAAATTATCTATAACTCCGGAACCAGAGCAAAATAAATGAAATTCAGCACGCTTACACTAATACATTGTAACATATATTCTGAAAATATAGGACAGACGAAAAAATAACCTTCAAGTGAAAAAACGTGTTTTACTTCAACTTAGAAAAATACAATTTTTCAGAGCAGAAACGCTCCCCAAATTATCAACAATTAAAAAAGGTTACCTGGAAGCCCTGCGGACGCCCTACTACAAAATTTGGTCCGCTCTTACGCGACCACATGCTCGGATAATTAACTTTCTATCTAGAAAGGGGTTCAAATTAAGGAGTTTGCTGGAAGTGAGCTGTTTTTTCATGCTCAAGCAAATGTACTCTGACGAGTATGCTTGTCTCTGGGTCAGAAGAATGAGTCTTTCTTGTGCATCAGAAATCTCGTTGCTATCAATTTCAATAGTTGACGGGAGCGACAATCGTTTGCAATGAATAAAGAAGCGATAGATGTATGCCAACACTCGCAGGGTTCGATCGAACTTGGAGAAGCGTTCGAGGAAAGAAAATGAGGGAGCCGTGTTTGCGAGGTTTACGTTAATCGTGCGCTGCTCTATTGTCGTATCTGGGATGGGATCTAAAGGAATGGGCCATTGGTTCTGAGGTAGACGTAACCATTCTGGCCCATGCCACCACAGCTCATTGTTGACTAACGCTTGTGGTGGGGAACCTCTGCTCGCTAGGTCCGCTGGAATGTAGTCGGATCGTACATGGGACCATTTATTGGAGACGGTGGCCTGAGTAATTTTTGCGACTCTGTTTGCTACAAAGGTATTCCAGGCGCATGGTGGCTTATGAAGCCAAGCTAGCACAAATGTGGAGTCTGTCAAATAGAACTAGTCGCCGCCAGCGGAAGGTAGCTGGGGACTGAGTGCAGCGGACAACTCGGACAGAAGTGCTGCTCAGCACAGCTCTAGTCGTGGCAAGGATACCGTCTTGACCGGCGCGACCCTCGTTTTCGCTGGTAGGAGATGTACTGAGAAGCGATCTTGTATCCCCGAATGCACGCTGCGAAGCGTCACAAAACCCGTGGTATTGAATAGTCCCCTGTATGAATATTTTTGCCTGAACAATGACTGGACCCAGCCAACCTGCTGGATCGAACAGTTTGGCAATCTATGAAAGGACTTCACGTTTGGAGACGGACTGCTTGGTTGTTAGCTCGGATGGAGCGAAAAACAACTCATCGGTGTCAGCTTTCATTCTGATCCCGAGAGTGTCGAACAGGCCTCCTCGATCTCTAAGAAGTCGGCGCGAAGCAAGTGGTCATTGGGAATCGCTCTTAGCAAGTCCTTTTCATTGGATCTCCATTTTTGCAAGGAGAACGCGGCAGATTCAAGGGCTTTGCGGAGTTCTGCAACTGCTTGACCTGCTGTTGATTTGGAATGGGTTTTCTACTAGTACATCGTCGACATACATATTGTTTGCGATAATGTGACTTGCTAGGGGATAGAGAGAACGAACGTCATCAGATAACTGATGTAGTACCCGGATTGCCAAAAAGGGGGAACAGTTAACACCAAACGTGACTGTGTTGAGCTCGAAGTCACGAAGCTCGTTGTCCTTGGTTCGGAACAGAATTGTCTGATAGGGCGTGTGTTTGGGATGCACAAGTATCTGCCGATACTTTTTCGTGATATCGGCATTGAAGAAATATCGGATGAAGGGACATCTTAGAATTGAATGGTTAAATCGGATTGCAGAACGGGCCCTGCATGTAGCACATCGTTCAGACTTTTACCATTCGCTGACGGGTGGGAGGCGTTAAATACTACGCGGAGCTTGGTCGTGGTGCTGTCAGGCTTGTGAACAGCATGGTGTGGTAGATAAATGTTATCCGAACCATTGCTTGGAGGGACTTGTCGCATGTGACCTAAGTCTAGATATTTTTGGATCACCGCATCGTAGTGCTCCTTAAGGGGGGCATTTTTTGCCAAACAATTCTCGTTGCGAAGGAAGCTAGTCTGATGGACCTTGAATGGCCCAACTGGACGTGATCGGAATTCTTGAATGGCAGTGTGACCAAGTATCTGCCATTTTTATCTTTTTTAGTGGCTTTTTGAAAGTTGCGGTCACAAAACAGGTCGGATTCCTTTTCCAGCTTTACTGGAATATCCTCCACCTCCCAAAACAGTTTATCTTAGCTCACATTTGGATTCAGCGAGAATTGAGTCGAAAAGGATGAGACAGATTTGGCACTGGTCTTAGAAACGGGGCCTGTTAGGATCCAGCCGAAAATCGTTTCTTGACCAAGGAGAGTTCCACATATGTTGGGGTAGGAGCCACCTAATAACATGGATGGGAGGATATCAGCGCAGAGAAGCACGTCTGTCTGTGAGCTCCTATAGAAAGAAGGATCGGCCAAGTGTAATTTTGGAAGTTCTTTCAATGCATTTTGAGGGATGGTGAAGGAGGGCAAATTGTCTGCTAGCTCTGGATGAACGTAAACAGTGGTTTGAATATGAACCCTGGGCTTTATCGGAGAGTCAAGATTAAAACGGCAGAGTTTGTGGGGTTGAGCCGAAAAAGCACGATTTAAACCGGAGCCCCGTGCGTCGATTTGGAAGTTTAACCCTTTTGAATAACCGCTGTGATATAAAGGTCGCTTCTGACCCAAAGTCGATTAGTGCCAGAACTGTATACTTTGTGCCCAAATGACACACTTGGATGACATCCGTGCCGAGGAGAACACGGAGTACGAGTAATCATATTTGGCTTGCATAGCCACAAGGTCACTGCTGCTGCAAGCGCCTTGGTTGGGAGCTTTGGAACATAACTCGTACTCGCGTTCCACCTTTTCCCAAAAGGTCTTAATCTGATCTCGTCGGACTTGGAGAGTGAACAGTGACACTGTTGCGTCATTGATCTTCACTTCAAACTGGCCTGGTCGGTCAGTTATCGAAACGAAGTCGTTCAGTGCCATGTCGCTTGACTTCTGCATCTTTTGCGTAGTCGAACGGGTAATTTTTGGGGTAATATTTTTTGTTGGAATCGGACTCACAGGCTTGCTTGTGCAGGTACCCTCGATCTTGAGTTTCCCAATAACCGCTCTAGGTGAGGTTAAAGGTCGCTTTGTGAGTCGGTTTTGGCTGTTTTGATTACCACCGATTGGCATACTAGGCCCTTCACAGAGCCGAAAATTGTAATAATCGGATGAAATGCGAACAAATACAACAAATTTAAATCATCCGAGCGAAAACGGAATGAAAAAGGGCACAAAAGCGATGAAATCGAGAAATCAGAACAAAATGGATTGACCGAAATCTGAAAATTTTTGATAAATCAAATTTTTTACTAATAATTTACTAAATTGGTACGTATTTAGTTTTTCTTTTTATACGCTTGCAGAGGATATTATTATTTTGTCGTGAAATGTGTAACGCATAGAAGGAGACATCTCCGACCCCATAAAGTATATATATTCTTGATCAGTATCAACAGCCGAGTTGATATAGCCATGTCCGTCTGTCCTTCTGTCCGTCTGTCTGTTTCTATGCGAACTAGTCTCTCAGTTTTAAAGCTATCTTTATGAAACTTTGCAGAATTCCCTCTTTCTGTTGCAAGCAGTTCATATGTCAAAACCAGCTGGATCGGACCACTATATCATATAGCTGCCATAGGAACGATCGGTCGAAAAGTATGTTCTTGTATGAAAAACATTTTTGTTTATAAAGTTATCTTGACTAAACTTGGTATTTATTAGTTTTACTACGCTCCCCATATATATGCAAAATCCTATTAAGATCGAAGACTATATCATATAGCTGCCATAGGAACGATCGGTCGAAAATTAATTTGTTGTATGGAAAACTTTTTTGTTTATCAAGATATCTTGACCAGAATCAACAGCCGAGTCGATATAGCCATGTCCGTTTGTCTGTTTCTGTGTGAGCTAGAGTCTCAATTTTAAAGCTATTCTCCTTAAATTTTGCAGAAGTCCCTCATTCGTTTGCACGCAGAGAGTGTCTAAAGTGCAAGCGCAGCGTTTCCCGTTGGTTAACGGTCCCACGCTAGCTTGGTCTGCACAAGTGGTTTCATATTGCATATTGACTGGACAACCAGTTCAAATGCTTGTTTTTGTTCGGGTTCGAGACATGCCCGCATGCTCTCACAGCAAGAGAGTAAGAACACATGATTTGTGTAGTAGAACGGCATCGCTGTATTTTTATCTCCCACTACAGGAAACTGCTTTGGCTTCCTATCAGTGCTCTTTCAATTTGTGTGTAAATGATTGTGTGTGTGTGTGTGTGGCCGCACAAGCAAAAATGCCCACAAACTCAATTTTTCTTAAATATCTTCCCTTTTGAAGGGACGAGTAATATGAAATAATGAAAGAGTGCCAAGTCGATGCGAACTTCTTGCATTTTAGCTCGTTATTGTTAGAAAGGGTACGTAAGCGTTGGCATGAGTGCATTTAAAAGTTTTTGGACTTCACGCATACTTGCATATTTTGTATATGAATATCAGCATTTATGCGTTTGTGTGCCTGTTGGTTGCCTGACTGTCCCTTGCAAGATTTAAAGTTTTTGTGATTTCTGTGTAGAGCACACACACAGACACAAATTTGTGTGAACGCCCGCGTCTGACGCGCGCCCTTCTTTTTTATGATTTTGGGTTTGAATTGATGAATGAATGTTGACTCCTTATTACCTGCAGATCAAATTCATATGTATATGAAAAAGCATAATATTATAAGACAATCAAATTATTAATACTATAAATATATAATCGCTCCCTTTTTGTGTATGGTATATTTTGAATATTTTAAAGATTTTCCTTCTTCTGATATTCAAGTTTATATGAAACATATTACTTTTATTAAAGAAGTTTCTTCAGACGGGCGTGATAATGACCTATTTATGGTGTTAGGTGATTTTAATTTACCGTACAGCTCTTGGTCATTATTCACTGTCAATAGATCTGGTTCGAGTATTGACTTGGCTAAATATTCCATAGCCAAGACGAAATTCCTTCTTCTTTATTCTCAGTGCTGTGAGAGTTATCTTTCTTGTTGCAAAAGGCAATTTGCCCAAAGTCCGAGACAGTTTTATAATTTAGTAAACTTAAAGCGTAAATCTTCAAGCTTGGTATCTTCTTTTTCTCTCGGGACAGATAAAGCTAGCATGATCCCGATTCTGCTAACCTCTTTGCTAATTTTTTCCAATCAACCTACTTTTCAGTCTATTCTAATAATAATTCTTACCCTTATACTATTACCTCCTCTAGTTCTATAACTGCTCCTATTATTTCCCATTCCTCTCTCCTTTCTGCTATAAATTCTTTAAAATCTTCCTACTCTGCTGGGCCTGACAATATTCCCAGTTGTCTCAAGGAGTGTAGTTCTTCCCTTTTTAATTTATCCCTTAAATCTTCTGTCTTCCCATCTTTTTGAAAGAATCTTATATCATTCCTCTCGACAAGAAAGGTGGAAAGTCTAAATTATTTAAAAAAATAATCACTTCGAACTTGCAGCATTTCTGCAAATCAGTTGTCTCCCCTGTGCAACATGGATTCATAAAGAATCGGTCAACTGCGACCAATCTGCTAGAATTTACTTCCTTGATAAGTTATGCTTTCCTTTCTAAAATGCAAACTGACGTCATTTACACTGACTTCAGTAAGGTATTTGAATCTGTGCACCATGATCTTTTGCTCTTTAAACTTGACCGATTAGGTTTCCCTCCGTTTGATTTCGATTAGTTTTTATTTAAAAGATAGGACCCAAAGAGTAATGCTGAAGCTGACTCAAAGCAGGTTCACGTTACTTCTGGTGTTCCTCAAGGTAGTCGTCTTGGACCTTTACTCTTTACCCTTTCTATAAATGATCTCCCCTCGGCTATATCACATGCCCGTGTACTAATGTATGCGGACGATGTGAAACTTACTTTATTATACACTAATCCCCTACATCATTCTCGTCTACAAGATGATTTGAACGCTATGCAATTTTGGTGTTCGGCTAATCAATTGCATCTAAATTGTTCAAAGTGTATGTTTATGACTTTTAATCGTACTACAACTTATCTTGTTAGTTACACAATTGACAATACTTCATTGCAACGTATCCCATCAGTTAAGGATCTAGGCGTTCTTTTTGATTCTAAACTAAGTTTCAATCTGCATATAGATACCATCGTTAATGAGGCAAAAGGTGTACTTGGATTCATTAAACGATGCTCTTAAGAGTTTGACGATCCTTTTATAACGAAACATCTGTACAAATCTCTTGCTCGCCTTATCCTTGAATACTACTCTTGCATCTGGTCTCCGCAGTATAACAACAGCTAGGATCGTATTGATATCGTAGGATATTGCTAGCAAATCTTCTGCCAGCGTGTCAATAACTAAATTTAATTTCCTCACCCCTCGTGATATAGCATCATTCAAAATTAATGTTTTACATGATTTATTCCCAAACATTTGTGATCCTAAAGTTTGGTCTCCTCAGATGATTGTTCACGAATTTAAGCAAAATGTGAAACCCTGTCAGCCTTCCGGTCCCCAAAAAACTAAATTCGTCTTCCGACCTAGTTTCCATTCATTATCAGAATGTCAAAGGTCTCACTTCCAAATTTAAAAATCTTTTTATAGCTAGCACTTCTTTCGATTCGGATATAATCGCATTTTCAAAAACATGGTTAAATTCAACCATATCTTATTTTGAAGTTTTTCGAACCATTTTATTTGACATAGAAATGATCGGATGACTCGAGGTGGTGGGGTATTCATTGCCATTAAAGCTACTCTCCAGTCAGAACTTTTCTGTTTTAGTAAGCCTACTGACGATGAGATTGTCTCAGTCAAGGTGACTTCCAACTCAGTATATTTATATTACATGCAACCGATTGGTCTTTCTTATATGACTCGGTTGACATGAATACTGCTTTTAACTTTTTTTATAACATCCTAAACTCTCTCTTAGATATGTGTATTCCCATTCCCTTGGTTTACTCCCAGATTATCAAATCTAAAAAATATAAAATCTAAATATTTTAAAAAGTTTAATAAGTCTGGTTCGTGTACAGACTTGGCTAAATATTCCATAGCCAAGTCTAACTTCTTTCTTCTGAATGCTAAATGCTATGAGAATTATCTAATTCGTTGCAATAGGCAATTTGCGCTAAATCCGAGACAGTTTTATAATTTTGTAAACTTGTAGAGTAAATCTTCAAGCTTGGTATCTTCTTTTTCTGCTAACCTCTTTGCTAATTTTTTCCAATCAACCTACTTTTCAGTCTATCCTAATAATAATTCTCACCCTTATACTATTCCCTCCTCTAGTTCTATACCTGCTCCTATTATTTCCCAATCCTCTCTCCTTTCTGCTATAAGTTCTTTAAAACGTTCCTACTCTCCTGGGCCAGACAATATTCCCAGTTACCTACTCAAGGAGTGTAGTTCTTCCCTTTTTAATTTATCCCTTGAATCATCTGTCTTCCCATCTTTTTTGAAAGAATCTTATATCTTTCCTCTCCACAAGAAAGGTGGAAAGTCTGATATATAAAATTACAGGGACATTGCAAACTGTCCGCTATCCCAAAATTATTTGAAAAAATAATCATTTCGAATTTGCTGCCTATCTGCAAATCAGTTGTCTCCCCTGTGCAACATATATTCGTAAAGAATCGGTCTGCGACTAATCTGCTAGAATTTACTTCCTGGGTAAATGATGCTTTCCTTTCTAAACTGATGTCATTTACACTGACTTCAGTAAGGCGTTGACTCTGTGCACCAATATCTTTTACTCTTTAAACTTGATCGATTAGGTTTCCCTCCGTCTCTTTTGCTTTCGATTAGTTCGTATTTAAAAGGTGGGACCCAAAGAGTAATGCTGAGGCTGACTACCTAAAAACAGGTTCATGTTACTTCTGGTGCTCCCTCAAGGTAGTCGTCTTGGACCTTTACTCTTTACCCTTTCTATAAATGATCTCCCCTCGGCTATATCACATGCCCGTGTACTTATGTATGCGGACAATGTGAAACTTATTTTATTATACACTAATCCCCTACTTCATTCTCGTCTACAAGATGATTTGAACGCTATGCAATTTTGGTGTTCTCCTTTTCTGTTAGGGCGTTTTTAATTCTCTATTCCTTTTAGACCAATCTGGAATTATCGCCCCTTATTCTTATCTACAAATAGAACAGACTACGCTATAATTTTCGCGTCTTATCCACCGAACTTTCTCTAACCATAATAAAATCACTGCTTTCAGGGAAGTCACAGACAATTCCCAGCTATGAGCAGGGGAATAGTTTGCCGGACAAGCAATAAATTTTCCACCACCGGTCGGGTTGGTAATTTCCCATTACTATCTCTTTATCCTATCTACTTAACAATCTATTTTTCTAGCATACATTTTATTACTTTGTTAACAACTTGTTATTTTAATTTTTTCCTATTTATTGTATTTTCTTAAATAATATAGTACATTAATATTATTTGTAATTTTATTTAAGAACACTATTTTCTCTACTAACACCCTTTTTCTTAGCTGTAGGCTCTATTAGCGTTACTGTCAAAATTGGTTTTGAAAAGGGGCACAGCTGACCGGACTGGCAAATAAAACACCTCCATCGGTGGGTGATGCTATTAGAAAATTGTATTTTCTAACTAGGCTTATGTAACGCTTACCGTAGGTTTGGGTTTTTGCTAAAACTAGCTCATATGGACAATAATCATGTGCCATTGATGGTGTATTATTGAAACAATAAACAAAGTATTGAGGCCATACGTCCCAATCAGTTTTATCAACTGATATGTAGGAGCGTATGTACTCATTAAACGTTCTGTGGATTCTTTCAACAGTACCAACTGTTTGGTGAAGGTGTGCTGTTAATTTTAAATTATCTATTTATAGATATTTACATATGTCGGTTATTATTGAATTCTTATAATCTGTACATATGTCCGTTATGAACGTATTCATTGGACCATATTTCAGAATAAAAGATTCGAATATTGCTTTAGCGACAGTTTTTTATTTTTTTTTTGGGATCGGAATGGCAACTAGATATTTTGTTAAATCACATTAGTTTAACTCCATACTCGTTACCATTCTCTGATCTTGGTAATGGACCTAAAGTGTCAACAATTACCCTGTAGAAAGCGTTTGTTGTGGTTTCAGTTATTATCATAGGTGTCTTAGTGTGCTCTGTTGTTTTAGCTTTTTGACTTTTCGGACAATTACGTTGTACTTTTTTAAATGACGTGTCATATTTTTCCAAAAGTAATGCCTTTTAATTTTTTTTAGCGTTTTTGAAATGGCTGTGTGACCATCTTAAATAGGATCATCATGAAATGTAGACATAATTGCTTATTCTTCTTCTTTTTTCTTCTATTTGGGTAACCGGCTTGAGTAGCGCCACTCTTAATGAATTCAATATTTTATTGCCCATGTGTTTGAAATTATCAATTGTAAATTGTTTAAAGATATTTTTAATGAATGGCAGGTAATTCCTGTTCAGTTGTGCTCTTGTTACTTTAACCTTTTGTAAATGATCTAGATGAGTATGCAACTGGAAGTTGTTGGCCATTGTGGTTTTAAGTTAAAACAGCACCACACGCTTGCTTACTCGCATCCGTTGTTAAGCAAAATTCTTTGCTGAAGTCTGGATATTGTAACAGAGTTGGTTCTATAAGCTGAGATTTTAAGTGTAAAAATGCATTTTGGCATCAGCCGCAGCGACGTTGTGCGCTGAGCGAGCTGCGGCTTCATACTGAACGTTCGGCTTTCGAGGCTGGCGCTCGGCTGCCACTCTCATAATAATATTCGGGATCCGATTATTCTGCTGTTTGACATATCTGTGCATTGTATAGTTAGTGGTAGAATTCAAATAGAAGCCCATATTAACGATCATGAATCAATAATTGCTAACACAGGAGACACTATACACTCCAACTTAGAAGATCTAGATGATCACATTTATACATCAGAAAAACCGATAAGCGACCGCAATATCCAATTAAAATTTTCAATAGACAAATTCTCAAGACTTTGCCGCTTAGAAACAAAATTAGACGAAATATTAGCGAACCGGATTTTAACGAACAAAAGACGACAGAAATATTAAGAAACCTACTAAGACCGAATAAGACTTTTGCAGTTTATGCAAAAGTTACGCCAGATTTTTTGCACACAGCAACATATATAAAGTTGTTAGATGCACGAATAAATTAATAGACCTGATAACAGCAGACACTTAAGAAGAAGAAATCCGTAAACAACACATTTCGTCTAATCATAGAGGCATTGACAATGTCACCGCCCAATTGAAAACACAATATATTTTTCCAAACATGAAAGCAAAAGTCACGAAACAATTAACAACTGTGACACCTGTAAAGCATTAAAGTACGATCGACACCCATCTAAAATACAATTTTAAGGAACCGAAACACCTAAAAAACCATTAGATATTATACACACAGATTTATATACAATCAATGGAAAGTACTTTATCACAATAATTGACAAATTTCCACGATTTGCAACAGGCACCACACTCCCGATGCGGGATAGCACAAATGTGGTAAAAACAATCCAAAATTTTATACAATCATTCGGTATACCAAGAAAAATTATTTGCGACCAAGGAGCGGATTACTCTTCAAATCTTTTTAAAGAATTTGGAAACAGTATAACATACAACATCCTTCCAGCAGTCATCCAGCAACGCCCCTGCAGAAAGACTACATTCGACATTGGCGGAAATATATAGAATAAAAATAGAAAAGAAAAAGAAAACTAACAAGCCAATAGACCATGAGGAAGTGTTGGCGGAAACAATGATCGCTTACAATAACGCACTCCACTCTGCCAAACAACATACCCTATTCGAACTTTTTACCTGACGAACACACGTATTTAACAGAGACATGAACTTCGAAAATGTACACGACTACCTCAGAAAACTAAATGAATTTAAGCACAAATTCAGGAACAAGTCTCACAAGAAAAAAGCGTAGCACATAGCTTTTGTGTTTCTTAACCGATAAAATATTTGTGTCAATTGCATATAACTTGTGGCTTAAATTGATGGGCTATACAAGTTGGATTTAAAAGCAAAAAATTTAAAGTCTCTAGCTCTTACAGGTTCTGAGATCCTTGACGGACGGACGGACTGACAGACAGACGGATATGGCTAGATCGACTCGGCTATTGATAATAATTGTATCCAAAAATTCAAGAACACGTCTCACTAGAAAAAAAATCTTAGATTAGAAAAACTGAACAAAGATAGGAGCCAGCCTGAAGAATATGTAACAGAATTGTACTTAGAACTGTACTTAGAAAATAAAACAGACGTAAGTCTAGACTTTAAAACTATACCACCCGTTATATATCTAAAAGAAAATAGCAAAGATAAATTTAGAACAGCTATTGAAACTATCGAAGGCGAAAAAGAAACAAACGAATTAAAAAACGTCCTCAAAGGAAAAGTACACCAATTAGTCCAAAGCCTTATAACTACCAAAAGGCATCGAAGAGGTATAATTAAGGGATTAGGCACAGTAATTAAAACCATAACGGGGAACATGGATGCAGAAGACAACTTTAGAATAGACTGAGACATGAAGAATCTAAAGGAGGAAAATATTAATTATTCAAATAATATAAATATACAAGAAGAATTTGATAAAGAGATATTAATAAGATTCACAAATATATCAACACAACAACAAAGAACAAGAAACAATAAATATTTTGATTAAAATACCAAAATTTGATATACGAAGGTCTAAACCTAGAAAGTAATGCAAATTGCACTAATACAGAGAGTATCTGACTATCCAAATTAAAAATCGTCGCTAAATTCGTACTAACTAATGAAGAAGTTGAAAAATAACTAAAATCATAGAAATGCAAAACATCAAATTACAATCAGTAGAACACTTATACAGATTATTAACCTTAGAAACAACTTAACAAGATACCTATATTAAGCAATGAAGAATTTAAAATGTACCGCATCATACCATTGCCCATAAACGAAACGCATGACACCTCAATATGTAATATATAATAAGAATAGCAGAAGACGAATAAACACACCGTACCACAAGATACACAAACTAAATATTTGCGAAGCCTCTGAAATGGAGAAAATTGTAACAAACAAAATATGTTTAATTAACACAAAACACAAGTAGTTGTAACACATCAAATTTGGGTAGATACCAATAAATCTTTGAACCGGAAAAACGTCTGATATTGTATTCAACGCACCAGCAACCAACACAGAACCAGATTGCAGAGAAAAAAGAACCATACAAGAATCAATTATCATCAAATATGCGAATTGCACCGTCAAAATCAACAACGATCGAAATGACGACACGATTATTACAATGGAGGATAGAAAAGAAATCAGCATTCCCAAAATCGAAGGAATCACGATCAATACCACATTAGAGGAAATCAATCTAAAAAAACATCCAACATCAAAAGCTAATATGGTAAATAAAAGAATAGTCCAAGTCAAATCTGGTAGCAATACACTCGATGATAATACAAATTAGCGTCATAACAGCAACAGCCTACTATATCCGAAGGGAGCAAATCATTTACTCCACAAAGGAGGGGAGGAGTTACCGTACCTCCCAGCGAGGGTATCGCAGAATCGATACCACCAATTAAACCACCAAGAAGCGGATAGAACGACACTCCCCTTCCCTTACCGCTCGCTGCCCACTCAAGAGGTCAACAGTACATTGTCACAGTTTTTAAGTACATTGTGTCAAATTCTAAACGAAGCAGTTTAAGACGATGTGGTTGCGACACTTCTTTTCAGTAGCAATCGAAAACACCTAAATCAGTAGTCAGGTTGAGAAACAATTCCAAAACATATTGTAAACATTAGCTTTGCATATCAGTCTGTACTGAAGAACCAAACTCAGCAGTTGGTTTTTCACATCTGGTAGCAATACAATCGATACTACTAATTAGCGTCATAACAGTTACAGCCTACTGTATCCGAAGGAAGCAAATCATTTACTCCACAAGGGACGCAGAAACAGTCTCCACAGGCCCTCAGTTCACTCCAGGGGGGAGGAGTTACCGTATCTCCCAGCGAGGGTATCGCAGAGTCGATACCACCAACTACCCCACCAAGAAGCGGATAGAACGATACTCCCCTCCCCTTATCTCCCGCTACCCACTCAAGAGGGCATCAGTACATTGCCACAGTTTTTAAGTATGAAATTCCAAACGAAGCAGTTTAAGTGGTTGCGGTTGCGACACTTCTTTTCGCTAGCAATTGAAAACACCTAAATCAGCACTTTCTCAGACTCATGTTGAGAAACAATTCCAAAACATATTGTAAACATTAGCTTAGCATAAGATTGAAGAATAAATGTAAAATTAGTCTCTACTGAAGAATCAAACCCAGCAGTTGGTTTTTTATTGAATATTGTTGGAATATTGAGCTTTGAAATAATAAGGGAAATTTGGTTTCACAGCACTGTGTTGTAAATTATAATTTAACACTGAAATACAAACAAACACTCATTTAAACAAAAGTTACAGTGACCAAGTAGGCTTTTGCTATTTTCATACTCTAGTCTTGCCTCATTCGTTGTGCAACATCTCATTAAATATGTTGATGCGCTTAATAGTCTTTATAATAAATATCAAAACGAACATAAGAATAAATTAATTGTTATTATTTAATTGTGGTCGATTGTAAGGCAACATTACATGAGGTTATAGGCTCAGACAACGCATTACAAAATAAAAATAAAATCTTGCACAATTAAAAATTAAAAAAAAAAAAAACAGTGACCCTGAAGAGGACAAATCTTCGGAAGCAGTTATTAACATGTAAATTATATGGCGACACTCCACTTATGAGTCATTTTTATAAATTTGACGAAGTGATGAATCAGTTAATAGCATCAGGAGCTAAAATTGAGGAGGTTGATAAAGTGTCTCACTTACTTTTAACTTTACCTTCTACTTATAATGGAGTGGTAACTGCCATTGAAATTTTGTCATGTCAAAACTTGACCCTGGCATTTGTCAAAAATCGCTTACTTGATCACGAAATCAAACTTAAGAACGCTTGTAAAGATACGAGCAGTAAAATTTTACAAGCTGTAGCTCCAAATGGCAAAAAGGGCAATAAAATATTAACGTTTCATTATAAATCAAAATTTAAGCCCTGGCACAAACAATTTTAGAACGAATATTCAATGCTATTTTTGCGGCAAAAAGGGATACTTTAACAAGGATTTTTTCATCTTAAAAGAAGTTTGCAAAACAACGAAGAAAATAATAAAGCGCAAGTAGCAACTATACAACCCAGTGGAGGTTTTACATTTATGTTGAGGCAGAGTATATATTATAAAGATGAAAGTAACGTCTCATTCATATTGGATTCTGGAGCCGAAAAGCGGACAAGCCGTTAAGGAATGTATGTGTGTTACTAGTGTTATTATAAAACATTTGCAACTGTATCTTTAAATTAAAAGTTTGTGGCATGAGATTGGGATACATTAGCAAAGGGAAGTTAAGAAATTTTGCGAAATAATATGATTAAAGATATAGAAATGTTAGTACATGTCCAACTGAAAATTTATATATATGAGGTTTGTGGTAATTGGTAAGCAAACTTAACTATAGTTTTGAAAATTTTTCAAAAGTAAATAGCATAGGCCTTTATTATAATTTGGTCGTGAAATGTGTAACGATTAAATTGAGACATCTCCGACCCCATAAAGTATATATATTCTTGATCAGTATCAATAGCCGAGTCGATATAGCCATGTCCGTCTGTCCGTCTATCTGTTTCTATGCGAACTAGTCTCTCAGTTTGAAAGCTATCTTTATGAAACTTTGCAGAAGTCCTTTTTTCTGCACGCAGTTCATATGTCAAAACAAGCTGGATCGGACCACTATATCATAAAGCTGCCATAGGAACGATCGGTCGAAAACTAAGTTATTGTGTTTAATTTTTCTTTGTTTTTCACGATATCTTGACCCAAACCGGCATTTATTTGTTTTACTATGCTCCCCATATATATGCAAAATCCTATTAAGACATGGCTGATATGTTGCTTCTTCTACTGAAGCGGAATATATGGCTTTGTTTGAAGCAGTTAGAAAAGCTCTATGGTTAAAATCGTTGATATCTAGTATACAATTTTAATTAAGTAGGACAATAAAAATACTAGAGACTAATAAGTTTACATTAGTATAGCCAATAATCCCACAAGCCAATCAATTGCATCTAAATTGTTCAAAGTGTATGTTTATGACTTTTAATCGTACAATCTTGTTATCTTATCTTGTTAGTTATACAATTGACAATACTCCACTGCAACGTATACGAACAGTTAAGGATCTAGGCCCTCTTTTTGATTCTAAATTCAATTTCAATCTTTACATACATATATATATAGATCGTTAATGAGGCAAAAGGTGTACTTGGATTCATTAAACGATGGTCTAAAGAGTTTAATGATCCTTTTATAACGAAACTTCTGTATATGTCTCTTGTTCGCCCTATCTTTGAATACTGCTTGCATCTGGTCTCCGCAGTATAGCTCCAGGATCGTTTTGAATCTGTTCAGAAGCAATATCTGCTTTTTGCCTCACGAGGCTTAAATTGGGACCCTAATCTTCGGTTGCCACCCTACTCCAGCAGGCTGCTTCTTCTTAATCTTCCGTCGTTAACCAACCGTATGACAATTGTCGATGTTATCTTCCTACATAAGTTGATGGTTGATTCGATATAGATTCTCCCTTTCTGTTAGGGCGTCTTCAATTCTCTGTTCCTTATAGACTAACCAGGAATTATCGCCTCTTATTCTTATCTATAAAAATTACAATAGTTTGCATCACGTTTTCTCTACCGAACTTTCCCTTCGGGAACTCACTGACCAATCTCAGCTATGAGCAGGGGCATGCGATAAAAACGATCGGTCGAAAATGAGGTTCTTGTATGAAAATCATTTTTTTATTAAGATATCTGAAACAAACTCGGCTTTTTTGCCTTTGGCTTTTTGGCTTTGTTGCCTACTTCTTTGCAAAATCTTATTTACATCGGAACACTATTTCATATAGCTGCCATAGGAACGATAACGAAAATTAATTTTCGTTATACCCTTGCAGATGGTATAATAATTTTTTCTCGAAAAGTGGAACGCATAGAAGGAGACATCTCCGATCCCATAAAATATTTATATTCTCGATCAGAATCAACCGACGAGTCGTCTTTCTGTTTCTATGTGAACTAGTCTGTCAATTAAAGCCATCGTCATTAATATTTGCACGCAATATATATGTCGGAATCGGGTGGATCCGAATACCGTATCATATAGCTGCCTTAAAACCGAACGGTCGAAAATTAAGTTGATGTATGGAAAACTTATTTTTAAGATATCTTGACCAAACTCGGCATTTATAAGTTCCACTATGTTCCCTACATTTATGTAAAAATCTTGTTTACATTGGATCACTGTATCATAGAGCTGCCATAGGATCGATCGGTCGAAAATTATGAAGTTCTATAGAAACTTTTTATTTTTCAAAATATTTTAAAAATACTTGGCATTTACTATTTTCCCTGTGCTTCTTAGATACGGGCAAGGCATTATGACGGCGTGCCGAAGATAGCCTTCTTTCTTGTTATGGCAGAGAAACGATCGGTCGAAAATTAAGTTATTGAATGAAATACTTGAAATTAACTTGTATTGACAACTTTTTTATTTGTCAAGATATCTTGACGAAACTCGTCGTTTATAAGTTTTACTATGCTCTCTAAATTTATGCAAAAACTTGTTAAGATCGGATCACTATATTGTATAGCTGATATTAGAGCGATCGGTCGAATATTAAGTTGTTGTATGAAAAACTTTTTATTATTATTATTACGTCTATTATTTTTGCTGTACGTCCCAAATATGTGCTAAATCCTACTAACATCGGATGGCTATATGATAAAGCTTTCAATTTATTTGCTATAGCCACTATAGCTGCCATAGGAACGATCGGTCGAAATTGAAGTGTTGTATGCAAAACTTTTGTTTGTCAAGATGTCTTAAGCAATCTCGGCATTTATAAGATCGTGGCATTATTTCATATAGCTGCCACAATATTGTATGGCTGTTGTATGAGGTTCTTGTATGAAAAAACTTTTTGTTTTTTAAGATATATGAAACATAAGATTAACTTATAAGATTCACTATTTTCCGTACATTCATGCAAAATCTTATTTACATCGGACCATTATATCATATAGCTGCTATAGGAACGATCTGTTGAAAAAGTATGAAAAACTTTTTTATTTATTTAGATATCTTATTTATAAGTTATGCTATGCGTCTCATATGACGCATGTAACGAGATCAGTCAAAAATTAAGTTCTAATATGAAAAATTTTTTTGCTTTTTCAAGATATCTTTGCTAAACTGGCATTTACAAGTTGCACTATACTCCCTTCATTTGTGCACAACCTTGTTTTATTTATTTATTTATTTATTATTGGTCCACAAGACGAGTGTATTCCCAATTATTTAACACATTATACATACTGTTCGCAGCAGAGCGCCCTCTGAATAAAAATTCACCGACTTATGGAAAGAAAGCTGAGAGAATCGCATGGAAAGTAACAGCAGGAAGTGTCAAGGAAACGGACTGAGCCCAACTGCAACCGATATCATGTGTTAAAAACTGTAATTAATGCAAATCGAATGAGGCCGGCCAAGTTGTTGGTCGCTCGATCGCTCATTAATTAACTGCAGCTAAAATCGTACAACGTAGAACAGAGTTGGGCGGGCTAGTCCAGGTGCCAGCGGGAGTTGGCGCCGGCGCCGTAGACCCAGCCGGAGCAGCAATAATAATAAGTTACGCCCCAATAAAATGCGTGAAATTCTTTTGTGCCAACCGGACACGATGCCAGCGACTGGTTTAACGCTATGGCCAGCGGCTACACGCTGTCTGGCAGCCAGTCAGCTGAAGCGTCACTTTCAATACCATAAATGAGGGTCTTAAAGCTAAGACGCGAATTGTGTGACACCAGGTTCACAATCTTTT
>NW_026998968.1:0-625 GCF_035044405.1 Drosophila montana | reverse complement strand
CTTTAAGATGTGCCCGATTTTCTTCAAACTTATTTTCAAAGCTCTACATAAGAACTTAACAAATTCGTATTTTAGCGATTTGGGAAATTCCACCCGTAACAGTGGTAACTTGGCGGAAAACGGTTGTATGAAAGTTTTTTGTTAACGATCCGATCGGCTCCAAACTTATTTTCAAAGATCTTTGTTCAAATTCATTTGAGGGGTGTTTCACACTTTTCGAAAAATCCGTTCCTCCTTGGTGGAAATGGGGGTCAAAGATTTGGTGGATGACGTTTCGCGCTCAAATTCGTTTCCAAAGATCTATAAGAAAAATCATTTGAGACGTGTTTCACACTTTTCGCAGAATCCAAACTTTTTTAGGAGAAATGCGACTCGAATGATTTTTTGTGCGAAGTTTTAAGTTGTGCCCGATTTGCTTCAAACTTATTTTCAAAGCTCTACATAAGAATAAATTGAATACGTGTTTCAGCGATTTGGGAAAACGGCGGAAAGCGTTTCTATGAAAATTGTTTGTTTACCGTCCGATAAGTTTCAAAATCATTTTCAAAGCTTTTTGAGAACGTTGATTTTTAGCATACGTTCCACGGGCAAGGCCGGGTTATACCCGCTAGTTAAAATATATGAC
>NW_026998967.1:0-1854 GCF_035044405.1 Drosophila montana | reverse complement strand
GATGTAATAAGGCTATTAAAGAAAAATTGCAGTGCCAAGTCTAATCGTAGCCGACAATATCGATCGAAAGCAGAGCAATCATTCGAAAACGTATCCGCATAAGGAACGTGAACTTGCCGCGAGTGCCGTTGACCGCTAAAGGATTATTATATCCCAGGTCAACCAATAACCCGACAACGCAATTTCAGTGCGATAATCTAGTAGTTCATTCTGGTATTGATCCTTTGGACGATCTGAATTGCTAAGTAGTGAATCTGCTTCACTACATAACAGTGAGTGTGCCCAAGGATTTGCAAATCCATTGATCCCTGCAAAACGCACTCACTGGTTAGCGTGCGCGAATAATGCGAATAACACCAAACCAAATAAAAAGACACCACAAAGACAACAAAACAAAAAGTGAAGTGAATTAAGATGGCACAGCCAACAGAGTCAATACTCTAGTGAGTTGTATCTAAATCAAACACAAAGCCAGATTAGGCAAGTGCTAACGTTCAATGGAGCTACAGAAGATCTAAGCGCCTTCAACGAAAGACTTGCGACAACATAGCGTCCTATTCCGCGCTATTGAAATACTAATCGGAGGAGATGCCCATAGAGTATCGCAGCTATCCGCTGCCAACACCTGGACAGAGTTGAGGTTAGCACTCATTTCACCCCCTTCCCTGGAAATATTCGTAAGTTTGTAGAAGAACTAGAATACAAAGTTTATATTATATTGTTGGAATATTGAGTGTTGAAATAATAACTGAAATCTGGTTTCACAACACTGTGTTGTAAATAATAATTTAACAACACTGAAATACTCACAAACACTCAATCATACAAAAGTTACAGTAACCAAGTAGGCCTTTGTGATTTTAAAGACTTTACTTTTGATACTGAAATCTTAAATCATTTAGCCGCACTCTTGGTGCAGCCTCGGAACAAACAAGTTGACGCGCTCAGTAATCCAAATAATACATATCAAAACGAACATAAAATAAAATTAGTGTTATTATTTAATTGTGTGTGATTCGAAGGTAATATTCCAATAGGTTATGGGCCAGACATGGCATAACAAAATAACAGACAATCGTGCACAATTAAATAAATAAAGAAAAAAAAAAAATAAAACATTAAAAAAAAAAAAATTTTGGCCAGGGAAAGCAAAATTAAAGTAAAAAAAAATTTCAAAGCAAAAAAAACAACCTTTTTGCATTTTTAAAAAAAAACGTTTATATGCGCGTGTGTATATCCGGCAACGTGTAATAAACATAAAACTCCTTTGTAAGTTAACAGTGACCCTGAAGAGGACAAATCTTCGTTGTGAATAAATATTTGAAAACAGCACACAAGAATTCTACCGGACAACGTTTTAAGAAAACGAAAGAAGAACAATGCAAAGGGATTTTATATGTTATTGAAAAAGATAAACCAGAAGAGATAGACGATAAATGGGCTTAGGCAGAGAGAGAAGCAAAAAATATCATAATTGAATTTCTTAGCGATTCATTTCTGTTATTTGCTGATAATAATAATTCTGCATAGCAAATTTTATAACAGTTAGACTCAGTGTACGAGTGTAAAATTTAAGCTTCGCAACTTTCCATACGGAAGCACTTATTAGCATGGCGACACTCCACTTATGAGTCAGTTTTATAGATTTGAAGAATTGATGAATGAGATATAGCATCAGGAGATAAAATTGAGGAGGTGGATAAAGTGTTTCACTTAGTTTTAAGTTTACCTTCTACTTATGATGGTGTGGTAACTGCCATTGAAACTTTGTCATTTGAAAACTTGACCCTGGCATTTGTCAAAAATCCCTTACTTGATCACGATATCTTAAGAATGCTAGTAAAGATACGAGCA
>NW_026998966.1:0-2158 GCF_035044405.1 Drosophila montana | reverse complement strand
TCTAAAACAATAATAATAGTCCTACTTATTATAATTATTATAAGTGAACAGTACAAAAGCACCATCACCAAATTTCCACATCTGGCTGGGTACTAAGCCACAATAGTATAGTGGGTATTTTATGAGTACCACAAAAAAATAAAAATAAATAATCCGTTACTATACATCAAGAGCTCGTAATACAATAATAAAATTATCGAAAACGATTCCTTATTATTATTTCTTTTCTTTTATAAATAATTATATAATTTTAAATTGATTTCCGTCCGCAAGCACCTCCAGAGCTTCTCCGTCTCCAACAGCAGCCTTTAGAATCAAAAGGGACACATCGTCCCAGATTAAAAGCGAATCATCTTAGTTCGAGGCCAAGTCCACTGATAAAAGTCAGTCTCCCGCCGTCCAAAGCTAAAAGCGAAGCATCCCTAACCACTTCAGTCGGACGCACTAAGGCAACCATAAGCACAAGAAGTAGTCCGATTTCCACGCAAGCTACCACCAAATCAGCCCAAAATATGACAGACGCGGCCTTAATCAAGTTTATTGCTGTCACTGACAGGCTTAGTCAGTTTGAGGCAAAACCTCTGATCCGTCGCTCTATACGTGCCAGGCCCGCCGGGACCAATCGCGGGCCTTGTGGGACAAAATTGAAAAAGTATACGAGGTCGGCTCAGCAGTAATCTCAGAAGCCGGTTCAATGGAAACGATTTCGGTCATGCAGTCCAAGTACGACTACTGTTACTCTGTGTATGAGAGATGCGCCGCTAAACTCAGCGAGCAAATCGACACTGCTAACGCCCAAAATAGACCGTCCGCTCGGTCCGCATTTCGACATATGGTCCCATGAGGACCAGGCGATTGTGTCGAAGTTACCTTTGACAAACCATGGCTTCCGATCAGACTGGGCCAATCTGACTGAGCGTTTTGAGAACCGAAGATTGTTAGTCAATAGACAGCTCAAGATTCTTTAAGGTTCAGAGCACCATTCAAGGTTGCTTAACAGCTCTGAAGTTATCCGAGATTAATATCGTAAACTGGGATTGTATCCTCGTGTTCCTATGGTCCTCCAAGCAAATTAACACTCTCCTTATGGGAGCAATCCATCTCGAGAAAAAACGACATCTCATCTAGTGTTGAGATGAACGCCTTTCTCTTAGAACGCTATCGCACTCTAGAAGCGATAGAGGAGCTTAAGCCAAGCGCAAATACTCCAGCGCACTCAAGAATTGTTCGCACAGGACCTCCTACTACAAAAAGGCTTAACTCATTCGAAAATCAGTTCGCTAACAATCCGCAATCGTGCAAATTGTGCTCCAGGGAGAATCACGATATCCGTCTGTGCCCACGATTTCTCCAAATGCCCGTCAGGGAAAGGGCAACTTACATTAAGCAACTAAAACTATGTTTTGAACTGTTTCGCTAGGGGCCATCAGTTAAGGGATTGCACAAGTGCTCACAATTGTTTTACGTGCAAGGGTCGTCCCAATTCACTTTTTCACCGTAGTGACACTCCGCAATTGGGCCCTGCGGTAGTCTCCATGCCACAAGCTGCAACGGGAGCTGTTGCTTCCAATCAATCCATACAGTCCACTCCACCCCAACAAGCGAATGTGCACAATTACGTTGCAATTAACACCCACGGTGTTCTCCTAAGCACGGCTGTTATATATATTCGCCATTTGGGTGTAAATTATACAGCTTGTGCACTGATCGACTCGGGATCAGAGACAACATTTAATTCCAAGCGACTCTTCCACTTGATAAAGCTGCCGTACAAATCCGTACAGGCACAGGTATCGGGTCAAGCGGTTGCAGCCCAGCCTCGCAAGCACTGCCACTTTAATATTGGCTCTCCTTCCAAGCCCCGTATCCAAATCGAGGCATCAGCCTACATCCTACCAGATTTGGCAGGGAATATACCATCATGTTCGATCCCCCAATGCTTATTGAGAAGCCTGCCAAACCGCCAGTTGGCTGACCCTAATTTCCACAGGAGTTCGCAGATAGATATGCTGATTGGCGCTGATATCCAACCGTCTATACTAACAGGCGCCTCCTATCCTAAGTTATGTGGCACGTTGCTGGGTCAAGAAAATATTTCCAGCTGGATTCTAACAGGTCCAGTTTCAAAGACCGCATCCAACGCAGTTTCGTCATTCTC
>NW_026998965.1:0-3016 GCF_035044405.1 Drosophila montana | reverse complement strand
CTCGCATATCCGTATCTCAAGAAGAACAATTAGATATTATTCTCACAAAATTTTGGGAGGTAGGGGATATTCCAGTCAAACTGGTTAAGAGCTCCGATTCTTTCTGTGAGAGTAATTGCATCCAAACAACAAAGAGGAATGAGAATGGCAGATATGTAGTGACCCTACCTTTCCGGGAACCTAATCACATAAACTTACGACATTCAAGGTCTATCGCACTAGCCCAGTTTCTAAAGAACGAGAATCGTTTAAAAAGAAACCCTCCTTTGAAAGAGCTGTACGACTCCGTGATTCAGGAGTACTTCGACTTAGGTCATATGACGCAAGTCTCTCCAAAAAGCAAACCCAATAATTTTATTTGCCGCATCATGCTGTTTTTAAGCCCGACAGCACCACAACAAAGGTTCGCGTTTTGTTAAACGCCTCCGACCCGACTTACAATGGTAAAAGCCTAAGTGATATCCTGCACACGGGACCAGTTCTCCCATCCGATCTGACGATTCAGATATTAAAGTGGCGGTTCTACTGTGCAATCCGGGTCCTCCATCAACTTGCTCGTGATATACAAGAACAGTGACCCATCGCTTCCGATATAATTGAGAACTATATGTATGTCGATGATGTTCTAGCAGGGGCACACACTAAGCAACGAGTAATTTTAGCAATTGCAGAACTCCTCACGGCACTCGACAGAGCTGGGTTCTCTTTGAGAAAGTAGACATCGAACACAAAGGATGTGTTAAAAGGAATCCCTAGGGACCACTTACTGTGTGCGAATTTCTTAGAAACTGAAGAGGCTAGCATCGCCTACACACTAGTACTAAGTACTATAATGCGAAATTATTCGATCCTGCTGGATGGCTAGCAAAGATATTAATGCAAGAGATCTGGCTCGAAGACCTGGGTTGGAAGTTCTGGTTCAACGTTGGTACGAATTCTTAACCGACTATCCCTTGGCGCCGTCCTTCTTTCCGAGTTTACCACGTCTCTTATTCCTCAGCCCTCTATCCAGGGTAGAGAAATATTCAATTGGAAGGACACAACCATTGTTCTTGCCTGGCTGGATAAACCTCAATGCAAATGGTCTACCTTTGTGGCTAACCGGGTAGCCAAGACAACGTCAACCAAGGGCAAATGGTCCGATGTTCGATGCGAACAGAACCCAGCTGACATAGCTAGTCAATGTGTTTCTCCTCGGGACCTATTGGGCAGCACTTTGTGGTGGCATGGACCGGAATGGTTACAACTATCACAAGACCAATGGCCAGTTCCTGTTACGGTACTTGAGACAGAGATAGAACAACGTGCAGTTAAGTGCAATGTCTCACAGATACCCCCCTACAACATTCTGGAACGATTCTCCAGATTCGACAAGGCATTGCGAGTTACCGCATATGTCTGTCGCTTTATCCAGCGCTGCAGAAATCCAGCGATCCACCTCCCTGCTGAGCTCCGTAATGAAGAACTTACGAGAGTTCAGGCCATACTTATCGAGTATACTCAACGTAAAGCTTATTCTGTGCTTAGAAGCTTAGAAGCCACCACAGACCCAACCACGGAGAGATTCCTGGCAGCATTTTCGCGATTTATAGCAAGACGTGGCCTTCCCCAACAGATGTATTCAGATAATGGGAAAACATTTGTGGGAGCCTCATCCGTTCTTTCGAGAAATTTTTTGCAAGCAACCAAGGAGTTCGTCTTATCCAAGCACAGATATCAAAACTTGTGTTGGCATTTCAATGAAGCCTGCCTTAACTCCAGGCCAATCTCTCCAATGTCAGAAGATCCGACCGATTTATTGGCTCTAAGTCCAGGCCACTTCCTAGTTGGCGGCCCTCTACTGTCAACTAACAAGCTAGTAATCGAAGAACTCACCATCTCTATAATTAACCTCTGGAAGCGACTGAAAGTGCTCCACCAGCAATTCTTCTTTCGGTGGAAGAATGAGTACTTAAAAGAGCTCCATAAGCGAAACAAATGGTAATCCCCTACAAGGGGCCTTCAAGTCGGTGATTTGGTGATTATCAAGGAAGATAACCTATCAATAAATGAATGGCGCATTGGCCGAATCCAGCCCGCTTGCCCAGGCACAGATGACAAAGTCCGCGTAGTGGACGTGCTTACCGCTAGCGGTGTCATCCGAAGGCCAATAGCCAAATTGGTCCTTCTTCCTACTGAAGCAGATAATACCACCGACTAATCCTTTAAAGTGAATAATACCACCGACTAATCCCTCTTTAAAAAAAAAAAAACTTAACAATGAAAAAAAAAACCCAATTTCCATCATTAGATAATCACACTTCTCCTACATCTTATTCTTCAGTTCACTCTCCTGTAGAGATCCAGCATGGCACCTTCAATGAAGCTATTCAATAAACGCCAAGGAACGGATTCTTTTAGATGCCGAGTGAGCTTACGCTTGAATGTTGATGCCAGTTCAATGCTAGTCTGAACATAGCGTTGACTGAGACTCATTCACACATAGGACCCAAAGTACGCTCAGAACTCTCCCCACGGTCTCCACTCCACCTCAACAGCTCCGATATAAGAATATGCAAATCACTTCTAATGTAAAGTTTGTTATATACAGCCGAAATTTTTCTAATAAAGTACTACCACTGTTGGATCAAAAGCGTTTTTATGACCTTTTAAGAATCTTATCTTAAGGTATGAAGTTTTAATAAAGGTTTAACAAATTGATGAGCAACACGACTGACTTTTATGATGATGCTTGCAGAACTGATTTCTTAACATAAATTAAATTAAAGATTAAAGGGACCGAGCAATAACAGAGTTCGAAAGAGAGCGAGACGTCGTACATGTGTATGAGTGCTTATGACATTCAAATACAAGAGAATTAGCATAATCTTAACATAATCTGCTATGACATTGCTTTTGATACCCTGACTAATGTATATATGAGGTATATGACCGAACAACCACGTTATACAAAAATCATACTGATGTTTCAAACACCAATTTAAGATTTACTTATCTGACGCCTTCCCCAAAAACA